>NC_091449.1:6363587-6651587 GCF_964237555.1 Oryctolagus cuniculus | reverse complement strand
TCCCACTGATACTAGATTATTATAACTTTGCAATATCCACCAATTCTCCTGGACTACAGGGTTCAGTAGCTGCCACTCCTCCCAAGTAAAAACACAACCATATCCTTAAACAACAATGAGTCCTGTTAGAGAATATTCCTAATCAGTCTAACACTGTGATGATACATAAGAATTTCTTTTTTAAAAAAAATTATTTATGTAATTATTTGAAAATCAGAGTTACAGGGAGAGAGAGATTGATTGATTTTCTATCCGCTGGTTCACTCTCCAGATCACTTCAACAGCTGGAGCTGGGCCAGGCTGAAGCCAGGAGCCAGGAGCTTCTTCTGGTTCTCCCACGTGGATGCAGGAGCCCAAGCACTTGGGCCATCTGCAGCTTTCCCAGGCACATTAGCAGGGCATGGGATCAGAAGTGGAGCAGCTGGGATGCCAGGTCACAGGCGGTGGCTTAACTCACTACACTACAGCACTGGCCTCATAGGAATTTCTTATAATCATTTTTCCTTATAGTAAGTCATTCGAATGCCTTCCATGTAACTTTTTGCACTGTATTTATTACAAAAGAAGCAGCTCCTGGCTCCTGGCTTCGGATCAGCTCAGCCGCGGCTGTTGCAGCCAACTGGTGAGTGAACCAGCAGATGGAAGACCGCTCTCTCTCTGCGTCACTCTTTCAAATAAATTAATTAAAAAACAAACAAAGTCTGCAAAACATTCGTCAAGAACCTTAATTAAAAAAGAAAGAAAACGACTCTCTACAAACACTGCACCGCACCCACGAACGTCCTCACTTTTCCAGTAGAGCTGTATTTTTACTGTGGGTCAAGGTCAGAATTCACACGACGACTGTGTGCATTTACTTCACAGTTCACCACGGGGTACGCTGGTTGCTTTCCTCGCTCTTCACTCCCCCCGCTGTTGGTTTACTTCTTCCTTACGCCACCTCCAGCCTTTGGTGCCCAGGAGGCGCCTTCCTGCTAGCGGCCCCGCGCCTGCCGGGACGGGAGCCCTGCAGCTCCGCCTGCCTCGGGAGCCCCCTCTGCGCTGTGAGACTGTCCTCTCCCCGATCGGTGAGCCGGGCCCCCCGCCGCCCGTCACCTCCCTGGACGGCGTCTCCGCCAGCCCGCCCCGGCGCCCTCCTCCCGCAGGCAGACGCCTGCCCGGCCGCGGGAGCGGGGACGCGGCTTCTAAGGCGGCTCAGCCGCTCCCTCGCCCCAGCGCCTCGCGGCTCCGGCCTCCGACCCTCGCTCGGTCCCGCGCCGCCTCACCCCTCGCCGCCGCCCTCGGCAGAGCCGGAAGTCCGGGTGTCGGCGCCCGGCGCGCGCGCTCGCCACCCTCGTCGGCCGCCGTAGCCGGCGCGGACGCTGAGGAGGGCGCCCGAGGGGCTGAGCGCAGCGCGTCGGGGGCTCCGGCGGTCGCGGAGAGCGGGTCTGTGGCCGCGTCTCACTGGGGGCAGCGGGGAGCCGGGGGACGGGGTCAGCCCTCGGGGTCGCCGCGGGGTCCGGTGGTGGCCGCGGCGCGGAGGCTGTGGAGACCAGCGCGCTGTCCTGGGCGGGCCGGGCTGCTCGCGTGCGGCTGAGCGGAGTCGGGGCGCAGGGTCAGGGTGGGGGGGCGGGGCGGCCTCCCGGAGGCGGTCCGGGGACCCCGGTTAGGGCCGGGGCGTCGTTCCCCTGCAGGTGCACTGTGAATGCAGGGACGCACGTTCTGACTCAGTAAAAGAACGTCGTCCTCATCCCGCCCGAAATGTGGCCTGCAGGGGCTTCCTGCAGTGTATTTGCGAAGCAGATCGCGCGCTCCCCTGCGCGGGGGTCACGCCCCGGGTGCCTGCCGTGGCCGGGGCCGGGCCGGGGGCAGCCGGGAGCTGCAGCCGCGGCTGCTCTGTGAGTGTGGCAGGGGCCCACCGCCCCCCAGGGTATTCGCTAGCTGGAAGAGGCGGTGGGACTCGATGCCGGTGTGCAAGCCCTGGCCTAACCCACCGTGCCACCACGCCCACCCCATGCAGTCTGTATCTTGACCTTATTTCGTTTTATACCTGAATAATAGTCCATGGTATGGCTTTAGCACATTTTCTTAAATAACGATTCTGGGAACATTTGTGTGCAGGATTTTCTATTATGGACTTGATTGTATCTGTCTTAAATATCGCCCTAGGAAGGGACTCTAGGTCCTATGATAAACATGTCTTAACTGTTGGAGGAACACTAGACTTTCCCGAAGTGCAGTGTGTGAGGGTTTCCGTTTCTCCATGTATTCACCAATACTTGTTATTTTCAGTTTTTTGTTTTGGCCGTCCTAGTGGGTATTGAAATGTTGCAATGCTATGATTTTGATTTGGTCTCTGAAGACTTACAGTGTTGAGCAACTTTTCATATGCTTATGCTACGCATAGCTCTGAGATGTATTATCAGTAACCGTGGATTGTATTTTTAATAGCTGGATAGTAGTTGATTGGCCATGTATACTGGTGCTCATTCAGTTAATCCTGTATTCAAGATACCTTTACATCAGTTTTGCATACATATGGCAGTATTGCCTTTGCAAAAAAAATTTCTTTGGGAGTCTAGTAATCTCTGTTGAAAATATTCAATCCAAAGTGTTAAGCTATTCCAGAAATTCTTCAGTCGTTTAATATCTGTTTTTCCAGAAGAGTTAGACTCTGGGGAAAGGCCTTGTATCTTATTGGGCCTATGTAGAATGTATTTGACTTTTTTTTTTTTAATCGAGGTGGCATTCTCAAGACACAAAATTAACTGTTTTCACGTCAGTAATTCAGTGGCTCTTTGTATACTCACTGCATTGTGCAGCCATCACTTCTGTCTAGTTCCAGATATTTCCATCACTCCAAAGGCAACCTGGTACCTGTTGAATAGTAACTCCACATTCCACCTTCCCCAGACCTTGCTTGACAGCCACCAGTGTGCTGTCTCTCTCTGTGGCTTTACCTAACCTGGATGTGTCATGTAAATGGAATCATGCATCATATATAACAGTTTGTGTCTGGCTTCTTTGATTTAATGTAATGGTTTTTTTATTGTGTGCTGATAACTTTTTTTTTTAATTTGTTTATTTTACTTGAAAGAGTTACATAGAGAAGGAGAGGCAGAGAGAGAGAGGTCTTCTGTCCACTGGTTCACTCTCCAGTTGGCCGCAATGACCAGAGCTGCGCTGATCCGAGGCCAGGAGCTTCCTACGGGTCTTCCACGCGGGTGCAGGGGCCCAAAGAGTTGGGCCATCTTCTACTGCTTTCCCAGGCTATAGCAGAGAGCTGGCTTGGAAGTGGAGCAGCCAGGACTCGAACCGGCTCTCATTTGGGATTCCGGCACTGCAGGCGGCGGCTTTACCTGCTATACCATAGCGCTGGCCCCTGGGAACTCTTTTTAATGATTAGCCAGTCTGTCCCTCACTCTGCCTTACGTATCACTTCCTATTTGCACTGACCCTAAAAATCAGCTTAGGGTTTTCTGAGCAGATTTCCAGCCCTGTGTACATGTAGTTTTATTAATTCCCCAGTATACACAAGTGCTTTTGAATGGTCTAATTTCCATAAGAAACTTTCTAGCTTTTCTTCACAACCTTTTGGCTGTTCCTCAGTGAAAGTCTTTGGCCCCAGGCATCTTTAGGTGGTTCTGTTTTTGTGAAATGCCTGCCACTTTTCCATCCTGAGTGAGTTCCAAAGTAGGTGAAATAGGAATCAGCACGTTGCGCAGAGCTTTCAGGTAGCTCACAGAGTAGACATGCAGAGTGCTTTGGAATAATGTCTTCCCTGCTTCCTCCAGGACCTGGATCCAGGTCCCACATTGGGAGTGATGGCTCCAGTCTTTCAGACCGCCGCTGAGCTGCACAGCACATGGAGCGGAGGTCAGTGAGAACAAACAAAAAAGCACAGAGCTTTCCTGCCATGTTTAAGTTGTGTTTTCTTGATTCAGTGTTTGCTCTGTTGCTGTAAACCTTTGACTGTTTATAGAGTTCTGACAAAGGTTTTGTTTTGCTTTGCATTATATTTGCATTCAGTGTACATGATTTTGGTTTTTGTTATTTTTTTTAAAAGAAATAAGTAGATGCAAGTGCAGCTTAGGTGACATCTGCAGATCCTTCGTCTTTCTTCCTCAGGGATATGCACAATCTTGAACTTGTTTCATGTGATGCATGTTTTACTAAATGTGTATGTATCCATAAAGAATCTTGTTTTATATATTTTGATTCTATTGACTTTTCCTTTTTTATTTGTTCTTTCATATAATAATCATTAGTGATCGCAGCCTATCTGGTAATTTTTTAGAATTTGTGAAAATCTTTATAGCTTTCTATGCTCATGCACACATGTATTTTCCAGAACAACACCCCCCCCCCCCCCCCCCATGAAAGGACCTAGGCACTAGAATCAGCAGGAATGATTGTATCACACAGAATGTTCTTAAGGGTGAAAAATGAGACTGAATCCCTCCCTTAGCCTGTGTGAAGGGCTTTGGAGGCTGATAGGAAAGGATTCTGCCATTTGAAGTGCGTACCCTGGATGCCTCTAAAATGTTCCACCACTGCCTCCTGCCCATAAGTGTTGTGTCATTTGAGCCGTGCACCTTTTCATTGGGGGAATTCCAAGAAGAAAAGTCTGAAAGGTCAGCTGCCTCAGTGAAGTGCTTTTGGGGTTGAAGAGGGAGGAGGGCATAGGCTGACATGGGTTAGAGGAGATGAAAGTGCAAGCCCCCTGGGTTTGGAGGCTGCAGGAGATGGTACTTGCCACAGTGTTGCTACTTAGGTAGGGTAAAAGGAATGCTCAAGATAATTCCATTAATTTGATACTCTTCCTTGAGTTTTTCACTGGGGCACTAGAACTTGACCTATAGAAAGCTTCCAGGGCTGCTGACTTAAGATTTTATTTGAGAAATGGAGTTACAGACAGAGAGAGGGAGAGACAGAGACAAAGATCCTCCATCTGCCAGTTCACTCCCCAAATGGCTGCAATGGCCAGAGCTGAGCTGAGCTGATACAAAGCCAGGAGCCAGAAGCTTCCTGCAGGTCTCTGAAACGGGTGCAGGGCACTTGGGCTATCTTCCACTGCTTTTCCAAGCCATAAGCAGAGAGCCATATCCAAAGAGGAACAGCTAGGGCTTGAACTAGCGTCCATTTGGGATGCTGTCATCTCAGGCAGAGTCTTAGCCTGCTACGCCACAGTGCCAGCCCTGGCTGATGACTTAGACTCATTACTTTCAGGCCAGAGATGTGACATGCAGATACTCCAATTGTCTTTTTGGAAGAATTAGTACGTGTGTCGTTGTTCAGAGTTGATTCAAGAAGTTCTATTATGTGTATGTGACTGCGTGACCATACTCCATGTAATGAAATGGGAATTAAACTCCCTCAAGGTAGTAACCAAGAGCACAGGTCTTATTATGAAGATATATGGCCAAGAGACTGGAGTGCTAAGGTCACTCCTGTTCTGGATGATAGGCAGCCATGGATTCAGATTCTAGCTCTGCCATATACTGTGTCTTCTTGGACAAGATACTTTAGCTTAAGCCTTAGGTTAATATTGAAATTGGAAATAATGATTTATAGCTTATAAGGCTGTAATGAAGTAGGCAGTAGTGAGAAACAAAATAAGACAGTGCCTGTGCTTTGCTTAGCACGTTTGTCTTCAGACTGAGTTGTGCCAGCATGTCAGATGTATAACTGTTGAACAGATGCACAGGCACACGTGGCTTTGAGGATATAAATGTCCAGCTGTTAACTTCTCTGTGTCCTCTTTCTAAAATCTGATCTGAGAAGTCCCTTAGTGTTATAGCAGCAGTGTGCTGTTCTGTCTCTCCCTTCAGTCGTCGTGCTTCCATTTCACAGAGGAAAGACTTATCCCGTACATTGAGCATCTTGTGTTCTATTGCCCCAGGGTGTCAAAGTTTCTGGGGCCCCAAATAAAGGGTAATTGGAAGCGGCCCCGAGTTAAGGTGAGTACGCAGCAGCAGCGACAGCAGCTGAGCTTGGAGGGAATATGTATTCAAAGTGAACTTGCTCTTCAGTCCACAGGCCCTGGATCCAGGAAAAACACACATGAAATTATGTGAGG
Organism: Oryctolagus cuniculus; assembly: GCF_964237555.1. NCBI lineage: Eukaryota > Metazoa > Chordata > Mammalia > Lagomorpha > Leporidae > Oryctolagus > Oryctolagus cuniculus. Next base: position 6,645,529 of record NC_091449.1, on the reverse strand, counting down.
AGGAGGTTCCAGGACCCGGAGGTCATCATTTATGGAGACACCATTGACCGGAGACTAAGATTTCTGTCCAGAAATTTAGAGCAGTTCAAAAAGGCACTAAAGACAGAGCATCCTCATTACTGTCCATTTCCCCAAACAGAAGAAAATGATAAAGACTCAGGTACCTTTTAGTTTGTTTTATTCTTTCCTTCCTTCATTCCATAATAGATTCCTAGATGATTTTAAAGGTCAACTTGAATTAAGTGGGGAAGTCTAAGGTGGTAAATGTTTGTACACAGGTAAAGTTAGACTTTTACTTCGACAGCAAGGCAAAGTAGCATCATGAATACTTAGATATTCATAGTGGTATCATAAGAAGATACCTGGTCTTTGTCTCCAGTTCCTGGTGCAAGCCCCTAAAACTAGTGGAATTTCCTGAGTGGTAAGGGTGATGGAAGCCTCTTCTGTTGTAATGAGGTGACTTGCAGCCCTCAGGATGGATGCTTGATTAGAAGTGTTGATTTTCAGCCCATCACCAACCTTTTTTTTTTTTTTTTAAAGATTTATATATTTATTTGAAAGTCAGAGTTACACACACAGAGAGAGGGGAGGCAGAGAGAGAAAGGTCTTCCATCCGCTGGTTCACTCCCCAGTTGGCCACAACAGCTGGAGCTGGGCCAGTCAGGAGCCAGGAGCTTCTTCCGGGTCTTCTATGTGGGTGCAGGGGCCCAAGGACTTGGGCCATCTTCTACTGCTTTCCCAGGCCATAGCAGAGAGCTGGATGGGAAGTGGAGCAGCCAGGCCTCGAACCAGCACCCTTATGGGATGCCGGTGCTTCAGGCCAGGGTGTTAACCCGCTGCGCCACAGCACTGACCCCATCATCACCAACCTTTGGATGGTGAAGATGTTGAGTGACCATCAGTGGCCAGTAATTTCCTCAGTTACGCCTACATAATGAAACCTCCCCTGCAAAAAAAAAAAAAAAAAAAAACTTAACAGAGATTTGGAGAACTTTTGGGTTGGTGACCAAATCGAGGTGCTGGGACAGAGAACAGAAACTCTGCTATCCCCACTGCCCATGCCGTGCTGTATGTGTCTCTTCCACTTGGCTGACCCTGGTTTGTATCCTTTACAGGAAACCAGGAAGTATTTTCCTGAGTTCCTTGAGCTGTTCTAGTGAATTACTAAACCTTGGAGGTATAGACCATGAGAACCCTTCAGATTTGTAGTTATGTTGGGCAGAAGTGTGGGTAATTTTTGGGACCTGACACTTGAGACTAATATCTGATCTTGTGGGACTGAACCTGTAGCCTAAGGGCCTGTGCAAACTCCTTGAGTTGGTGTCAGAATTAAATCAGTGGATATTCAGTGGAGGTTGGAGAATTGGGAGTATTGGTTGGTATGAGGAAAACTATTCTGAATGAAAATAGCACAGTAGAATTCACACTAAGTTGAAATATAATGGGTGACTGGAGCCTCCTGTGGGTTGTATCAGCTATCTGTCTGTCTAATGCCTGACAGATAGCCAAAGAATCATGGTGGTCCCTGATTATGCACTGACTCTGAGGAGCAAGCAGACCAGTTCCTGAGAGGTGTCACTCTATCCTGGCTCTTTCCTAGAGGTAACGTGATACATGGTGTCTTTACCTGCAGCTTTCTCATAAGTGTCAAAGCAAGGGTCCTCAAGATCCTTTTGGAAAAAGACCAAGAGAACTCAATAGATATATATATATATTTTTTTTTTTTAATTTGTGATAGAGAGAGAGCTCCCATCTGCTGGTTCACTCCACTCCCCTGATGCCCTCAATAGCTAGGCTGGGACTGGGCCAAGGCCAAAGCCCAGAGCCAGGAATTAAACCCAGGTCTCCCACATGAGTGGAAGGAACCCCATCTCACCTGAGCCATCACCACTACCTCCCAGGGTCTGCATTAGCAGGAAACTGGATTCAGGACCCAGAGGCGGGTATTGAACCCAGGTACTTCTGTATGGGACATGGGCATGTTAACTGCTAGGCCAAATGGCTGGACTGATACAGTTCTTCATGGAGCCATTTCAAGGTGACTCATAAATGCAGCCTTTTGGTTGTTAGGTCTGATCGAGAAGTGAAATGTAAATGACCTCCGAAGGTATAAAATTGCATGACTCCCTAAGATCCTATATGGATGATGACTGAACTGGTATTTGAGTACAGATTTAGCAGTATGGCGTTGAAAGTAGTGTTTTCTGGTAATGGCACAAATTGGTGGGATCCAAAGGGTTTGTTTTTGACTTCCCCAATGAAAGACCACAAACACTCCATATCCAAAGTCAGTTATTACCTACTACTCTTTTTTATTACCTTTTTAAAATCAATCGTGTACATGTGCATGGATACATTTTCAAGGTTTAAAAAAAAAAAACTTGTCCAAAGATTACAAAATATATAGAGTGAAAAAAAATTTGCATCTGTGTATGCATCTAAAAACGTATTTGTGTGCATATGTATGTGAGTGTGTATGTATATGAAGGTACTTCAAAAATTTCATGGAAATGGAATTTAAAAACAAAAATCAAAAAATGCAAACTGTCTCTCGACATAAGCTTGATCAAGTTCAAGACACTTTTGTAATTGATGATACCATCTACTTAGTCCATCCCAGAAGAACTGGGTTCCTGGGAGTTTAACCACGTTGGTGCACTGGTTGGTTGTGATGCTGGCATCCCATAAGAGTGCTAGTTCAAATCATGGCTGCTCCACTTCCAATCCAGTTCTCAACTAGTGCACCTGGGAAAGCAGTGGTGGATGACCTATGTGCTTGGGCCCATGCCACCCTTGTGGGAGACCCAAATGAAGTTTGAGGCTCCTGGCTTTGGCCTGGCCATTTGGGGAGTGAGCCAGTGGGTGGAAGATCTCTTTCTCTATCTCTCCCTCTCTCTCTATCTCTGCCTTTCAAACAAATAAATACAAATAAATATTAAAAAAAATTTTTTTTTTAATTTTCATTGTATTTGAAAGGCAGAGAGAGTAAGAAATCTTCCATCTGCTGGTTTACTCCTCAAATGCCTGCAATAACTGGGGTTGGACTAGGCCAGAGCCAGGAGTCTGGAATCCATTCCAGGTTTACCACATGGGTGGAAGGGACCCAAGTACATGAGCTGTCATCTGCTGCCTCCCAAGGTGAGCACTGGCAGGGAGCTGGGACTGGAAGCAGAGTTGGCACTGGAACCATGCACACCAATAGTGGATTCAGGTCTCCTCAGGTAGCAGCATAACCACTGCATCAAATTTCTGCCCCATTTTTTCTGTGAACTCTTTGAAGATAACTCATATATGGGTGTGTGTGTGTGTACTTAAAAGAAAAATTAAAAGATAAGTTTGTTTTAGTGTAAAAGTATGTTGAGATACATTTATAATTTTTACATAGTGTGCATTTTCCCTGAACTTTCTGAATGCCTTTCATACATGTGATTTCCATGGTATCTATGTGTGTGTATATATATATATGTATATATATATATATATATATACACACACACATATATATATACTTACAATGCAGATGTCTTAGTCCTTAGGTTTTTTTTTTTTTTTTTAAGATTAATTGATTGATTTGAAAAGTGAATAACAGTGGTAGAACTCAGGAGCCCAGAATTCCATCCAAGTCTCTCAAGTAGGTGACAAGCACCTAAGCACTTGGGCCGTCTTCTGCTGCCTTCCCAAGTGCATTAGTGGTGAGCTAGATTAGAAGTGGAGCGGCTGTGACTTGAACCACCACTCCAGTATGAGATGTGGGTTTCCCAAGCTGCACCTTAACCCACTGTATATCATCAATGCCTGCCCCTTAGCCGCTAGGTGCTAGATAATACGCTCATTATTCTGTTTTCTATTTCATACACTAAACTAGTAAATGCCAGACCCCAGCTGTCTTCCACGTTTATTAATCTTTTATTTTATCGTTTTGTCCTTGTGCTTCATTTTGACTAGTTTCTTCAGATCTACCTTCCAGTTTACTAATTATTTTTCAGTGTATAACCGTTAAGACACCGATAATGTACATGTAACTAATTGTAAAACTATATGCATATGTTTTTGAGTAACAATACGTAGTATCTTAGTCTTAGTAATATTAAATAGTCCCTTGTTTGGATGTGATTTAGAAATTTTTTTTATCCCTAATATGTAAAATATATTAAAATAGTATCTTGCAATTATACTCTCTGCAGTTTGTCCATGGGTTAATTCTAATATTGGCTATGGAAATTTATGGTGTTGTAGGAATATTCTTTATTTATCTGGATATCACTGTAATATATTTAGTACTTGACAAAGATGGGCGCTGGTTCAAGTCCTGGCTGCTCCACTTCCAATCCAGCGCTCTGGGAAAGCAGTAGACAATGGCGCAAGTACTTGGGCCCCTGCACCCACGTGGGAGACCTGGAAGAAGCTCTTGGCTCCTGGCTCCTCGCTTCAGATCAGCACAGCTCTGGCCATTGCAGCCATCTCGGGAGTGAACCAGTGAATGGAAGACCTCTCTCTCTCTTTCTTGCTGCCTCTGCCTCTTTGTAACTCTGCCTTCAAATAAATAAATAAATCTTAAAAAAAAAAAAAAAAAAAAAAAAACAACACAACACTTAGTCGCACAGATGCGGCCTCTATGGTGAAAATAAGCAGAACGGCATTCTTCACCTTCTTCCACATCAGTAAAGGGTAAAGGGAGCTGTGTCATATTCAGAAGACTTTCTTTACAGGAATTGCTGACACTGGAGGACGTGGCTGTGGAGTTCACCTGGGAGGAGTGGCAGCTCCTGAGCCCCGCCCAGAAGGCCCTGTACCGGGACGTGATGCTGGAGAACTACAGCAGCCTGGTGGCTGTGGGTGAGGACAGCTGCCCCGTGCTGCTCAGAGGGTGCCCAGCCAGAGGCCTTTCCTTTCTAAGCATCTGAAGTCTCTAGAGGGCCGCTGGTCCTCGGAAGTCATAGCTTCTCAGTCCCCTCTGTGGTCCTGGAGAAGAGAGTGTAATGTGCTCCTTTATCAGAGGACGGCCTTTGCTTTGCAGACGTAGAAGTTACGCAGTTCCCAAAACAGAACTTCTCCCCCGCCTGACCATAGCCCAAGTCAGTGATCTTTCTTCTGTCATTTTCCATGAACAGGATATCAAGCCAGCAAGCCAGATGCACTCTCCAAGTTGGAACGAGGAGAACCGTGGACAGTTGAAGATGATATCCACAGTCACATCCGCCGAGGTGAGTGAGTGAGAACCGTCAGGGAGGGCGGCTGGGTAAGTCATATTCTAGTCGTTCAGAGGTGTCGCAGCTGTGAGGATCTCCACGCATTTGTGAGCAGAGCCCCTGTGGATCCCTCTCCTTCCAAGAGCTCTCAGTAGCCAAAGGGCAGATGTTTAGAGAAACATAGTCTCCTTTCTCTCTAGTTGGATCTGATCAGTTGGATTTCATCTAGGTCTTTTTGTTTGTTTGTTTTTAGAGTTCTTAAATGTCAACATTCTTCTACCATCAGAATATCACCACCTGGCCGGCGCCGCGGCTCACTAGGCTAATCCTCCACCTGCGTTGCCGGCACCCCAGGTTCTAATCCTGGTTAGGGCGTCAGATTCTGTCCTGGTTGCCCCTCTTCCAGGCCAGCTCTCTGCTGTGGCCCGGGAGTGCAGTGGAGGATGGCCCAGGTCCTTGGGCCCTGCACCCTCATAGGAGACCAGGAGAGGCACCTGGCTCCTGGCCTCAGATCAGCGCAGTGTGGCAGCCACAACATGCTGGCCGTAGCGGCCACTGGGGGGGTGAACCAAAGGGAGGAAGACCTTTCTCTCTGTCTGTCTCTCTCACTGTCTAACTCTGCCTGTCAAAAAATTAAAAAAAAAAAAAAAATCACCACCTGTTCCTTCTTCTTCCTTGTTACGAAATTTTGCCTACCAGGCCTCTCTCCAAAAAGAGATCTTTGATTTCCACAGTTTTCTGACCACTGCACTTTCTGTCCTTTTGGGTAATGTTGGTTTTCCTTCCCAACATCCACCCCCATCTGATTCTAGCCCCCATGGTAACCTAATCTGTCGCTGCACACGATATATCTGCTTTCTTAGCTTCTCTTTATTCGCTACTCTGAGGCCCTCTGAAAGTTCTGTTTTCATTTTTGCTGTGTTCTCACAGCCTTTAAAAGTTTTGTTCATTTAAATGACTCAAGCTCTTCGTTTCTGTGGAGATCTCAGGTAGATATCTCCATTGTTTTCTCACTTACATGTGTGTGCTGTTTCCATGACAACTCCTTGACTCTGTTCTGGCCACTGCACACCTTTGAGCTTCCCTGATACTTCCTTCATTAAAAATTCAAATTTGATTTTTTAAAATTTATTTTTAAAATTTTAAAATTCCTTTGATTTTCTAAAAAAGATTTATTTTATTTATTTGAAAGAGTTACAGAGAGAGGAAGAGAAAGACAGATAGAGATCTTCCATCTACCTGGGCACTCCCCAAATGGCTGCAACATCTGGAGTTGGACCATATCCAAGCCAGGAGCTTCTTCCAGATAGCCCACATGGGTGCAGGGGCCCACTTGGGCCATTCTACCGCTTTTCCCAGGCCAATAACAGAGAGCTGGATTGGATGTGGAGCATCTGGGACTCGAACCAGGACCCATATCGGATGCTGATGTCACAGGCAATGGCCCAACATGCTGTGCCACAACACTGGCCCTACATAAATCTTTAAGAAAAAACATCGAATTGTATACCTTGAAAATAAATAGTCTTTATACATTAGTAATGTTACAATAAAGCTAGTTTAAAACAGAGCTATTGAAGGTGTGAAGTTGGAGGTTCACAAGGCTGTGTGAGTAACTGTGAAGGGACTATCCTGAATCTGGCCATGGGAAGGTTTGGAGGTATTTTTTAGGAAACTGGTCAAGTGTGAACATGGATAAATGGAATCATCATGGTAAAGTTTTTATTTGCAGGCTGTCTTGTGTGGACTTTTGTGTGTAATTGAGGTAGAATGGTGAGGTTGTTTATTTTATATCATTACTGGGTATATAAGCTTACTTCTAACTGGGTGGCAGGGGTGTAGCAACAGTAAAGCACACTCAGTATTTCTAAGAATAATGGAAAATACGCTAGAGAGAGTCTTGTTCTGGAATTTGAGTGTGACCCTTTAGAACTTCTTAACTGATGGCAGCTGAGACATTTTATATAACATTTTGAAAGACAATGGGAATCATCATATAGGAGACGTTAAAACAAATAATTTGAATATTAGAGCATATGACTACAGGATGTGTCTGGAAGAGGTGACAGTCCCCTATGCAGTACAACAAAGTGTCTGATTCTGGAAAAGACCAGAATTTCTGTGAAATTTTTCTCCTTCTGTTTGATGTAGGAAAATGTTTCACAACAATTTCAAAGATAGAATATTGACTACAGAAGTTTTACTCTAAACAGGATACTGATGCTTTGGGAGATTTAAGTTTGATGGGGGTATACAGAATGAAAGGTAACAAACTAGAGGAATAAGATAGACTCCCCAAAATCTATCATTTATCTTAAAATCAAGTGCTAAGTTTACAATTCTGACTCAACTCTTTGGGATAATAGTTTCTAATACATATATTTGCTTATTTCCCTGATTGGTAGTTTGGGCTTTTCTAAATCAAAATCTAAATATTGGGGCCAGTGTTGTGACATAGGAGCTTAAGCTGATCCCTGCAATGCCATGTCCCATATGGGTGCCAGTTCGAGTCCAGACTGTTCCACTTATATATCTGGGAAAGCAGTAGAAGATAGCCCAAGTCTTTGGGCCCCTGCACCTACATGGAAGACCTGGATAGAGTTCCTGGCTCCTGGCTTTATCCTATCCCAGCCCTGGCCATTTCAGCTGCTTGGGAAGTGAACCAGCAGATGAAAGATCTCTTTCTCTCTGTCTCTCTCTTTCTTTCTGTGACTCTGCATTTCAAATCAATCAATAAATCTTTTTTAAATATCTAAATATTGCAATAATCATAAACTTAGCCCCATACTTTGATCTTGTTTGAATCTATGTAGTTTCCAAATACATTCCTATCCAGCCCTCTGTCCTTAAATAATATATAGAGAGTGATGGTTTCCATCTTGGTATCTCTATTCTAGATGTTTCTCAAATTTTATGTATCCAACTGGATTTTTCATGTTTGTACTTGAATATTTAAAACTCATCTCATAGTTGATACAGTTTAAAATGCTAACTTGGGGGCCAGCGCTGTGGTGCAGCGGGTTAATACCCTGGCCTGAAGCACTGGCATCCCATATGGGTGCTGGTTCTAGTCCTAGCTGCTCCATTTCCGATCCATCTCTCTGCTATGGCCTGGGAAAACAGCAGAAGATGGCCCAAGTCCTTGGGCCCCTGCACCTGCATGGGAGACCTGGAAGAAGCTCCTGGCTCCTGGCTTTAGATTGGTGCAGTTCTGGCTGTTGTGGCCAGTTGAGGAGTGAACCATCAGATGGAAGACCTGTCTCTCTCTTTCTCTCTCTCTCTTTCTCTTTGCTTCTCCTTTCTCTGTGTAACTGACTTGCAAATAAATAAATAAATCTTAAAAAAAATTTTTTAAATGCTAACTTGATTTTACCCAACAGAAACCTCAGTGTTACTTCCCATCTTATCAAAAGGCACTACTGTATCTGGTGGTTCAATGCAGATAATTAAGAATGATCCTAATTCCTTATTTTTAGTAATCTTTCTGTATTGAAACTATGAGTAAGCCTTGTCTTTCTCCAAATTATATCCTGATTTCTTACACCACCCTCTCCATTGTTTCCACAAATTATTTTTCACAATTTGTACCTACTGTCTATATCATTGCTTCTCTATTCGATTTCCCTTAACTAAAGAATGTATGCTCATAGAAAAAAAAAGGAATATGTTTTTATATCATCATCACTGGCACAATGTTTAATACATAGTCATAATTTAATAAGGACTTTGGATGTGCGAATGCATCATGCCTTTTTTTTTTTTTTTAAGATTTACTTATTTATTTGAAAGGCAGAGTTACAGACAGGCAGAGGCAGAGAGAGACAGAGGTCTCCCATCTGCTGGTTCACTCCCCAAATGACCGCAGTGGCCAGAGCTGAGCTGATCCGAAGCCAGGAGCCAGGAGCATCTTCTGGGTCTCCCATGTGGGTGCAGGGGCCCAAGGACTCAGGCTGTCTTCTGCTGCTTTCCCAGGCCATAGCAGAGAGCTGGATGGGAAGTGGAGGAGCTAGGACTCGAACTGGTGCCCATAAAGGATGCTGGTGCTGTAGGCCAGGGCTTTAATCCACTGTGCCACAGCACTAGCCCCATCCTCAGCCTTTTAAAACAAATATCTCTCCAATTTCTGTAGTCCAGTGGTAATGTAACTTAATTTGACTTTATTATTTCATAGTACTTTATGTGATCATATTTAGAAAGCTAAATCTGTATTTATTTATTTTGAGTTACCTAACATTATTTCTACATTGACTACTTTCACCTTTTCTTTGTTTAAATTGTTTTACCCTTGTCCAAGTGACAGCAACCTTATATACTTGGAGTCTTTTTAAACTGAGGTATTAGTATTGTCAATTATGAACCAGTCTACACAGAGCTGTTTATGGAATAGTTTTAGTCTTTTCCATGCACATGGAATGACTTACTGTTCTCTTCTTTCCTAGAAATCAAGACAGTCAATGATCATCTGTCGGTGCATTTGAAAAACCAAAGGTGTCTGAAAAGAGTGGAACAATACCATGAACTTAGTGAATTTGGAAAGAGCATTAATCAGAGGAAAAGTAGTATCCCTTTGAGGCAAAATCATGTTGTGTTTGACTTGAATGGAAAAACAGTGAAATCAAATTTAAGCTTAGTGAACCATAACAGGAGCTGTAAAGTAAAAAATCTTGGGGGGGTAAGTGGAGACAAGAAATCCTTCCTCCACGCTGAGCATCAACGATTTTTTGCTGAAAAGAAACTTCCCAAATATGGAAATTCTGTGAATACAAATGCACAATTCATTAAGCCTCAGAGAACTCAAAAGAGAGAGAAACCCCAAGTGTGCAACGAATGTGGAAAGGCCTTCCTCAAGAAGTCTCGCCTCATTGATCATCAGAGAGTTCACTCAGGAGAGAAACCTCATAGGTGCAGTATATGTGGGAAAGCCTTTTCCAGAAAGTCCCGGCTCGCTGAACACCAGAAAACGCATGTAGGAGACAAGCGGTATGAATGTGCTGAATGTGACAGAGCCTTCCGCTGGAAATCGCAGTTTATCGCACATCAGAAAACGCATACAGGAGAGAAGCCCTATGTATGCAGTGACTGTGGAAAAGGCTTCATCAAGAAGTCTCGGCTCATCAACCATCAGAGGGTTCATACAGGAGAGAAGCCTCACGGATGTAGTCTGTGTGAGAAAGCATTCTCCAGAAAGTCCAGGCTCATTGAGCATCAGAGAACTCACACGGGAGAAAAACCCTATGACTGCACTGAGTGTGACAAAGCATTCCGCTGGAAATCGCAGCTCAATGCACATCAGAAAACGCATACAGGAGAAAAGTCGTACATATGCAGTGACTGCGGAAAAGCCTTCATTCAGAAAGGCAATCTGGTTGTACACCAGCGAACTCACACTGGAGAGAAGCCTTACGTATGCAGTGACTGTGGGAAAGGCTTCATTCAGAAGGGCAATCTCCTTATACATCAGCGAACTCATACTGGAGAGAAACCCTATGTATGCAGCGACTGTGGGAAGGGCTTTAGCCAGAAGACATGCCTAATATCACATCAGAGATTTCACACAGGAAAGACGCCTTTTGTGTGTCCTGAATGTGGAAAATCCTGCTCACACAAGTCAGGTCTCATTAACCATCAGAGAATTCACACGGGAGAAAAACCTTACAAATGTGGCGACTGTGGGAAAGCTTTCAGAGATAAGTCATGCCTCAACAGACACCGCAGAACTCACACAGGAGAGAGACCATACGGATGCTCTGATTGTGGGAAGGCTTTCTCCCATTTGTCATGCCTCGTGTATCATAAGGGAATGCTGCATGCAAGAGAGAAGCGTGTAGGTTCAGTCAAGTTAGAAAATCCTTCCTCAAAAAGTCACAGCTCATCACAGACAGATGATTTTATACAGGAGAAAAACTCTGCTAACATGGGGACTGTGCACATGCCTTCTGGGGCACCTCAGACTTTATTAAACAGCAGTGAGTTCCAGGCAGATAGCAATGTAGCCATTGTGGGCCAGCCAGTTGCCAGATGTTCAGCCTCTGTGAAGGATAGAATTTGCACAGAAGAGAAACCTTATGAATGCAGTGAATATGGTAGTGCTTTCAGTGATCCATTACGTCATACTTTATGTCACAAAAACTACACAGGAATAAACTGAAACATTCAAGGTTGAAAACTCTTGAGTAAAACCTAGCTCATTATATGGCTAAGTGTGTATATATTAAATGAAAAAAAATCCTATAAATGCACAGAGTTGGAAAATCTATTATGGGAGGATAGATCCTATCAATGGTCATAGATCACAGATCATCAGTGAGCTCATAGTTGAATGAAATACAATAACTGTGGAAAAGTCCTGGCCCAGAAATAAGACCTCGGTAGGTATCAGTTTGTATAGGAGACAAACCACTGGAAGATCTTTGAAGACAGTGAACGTGACAGGGTTGCCAATGGTAGATTCTGTCCCATGAATTGTCAGAAGAAATTATATAGAAACAATAGTGAACCACACTAACTGGAACATCTTCAAAATATCAGGAGCACATGAAGCAAATTAATGCTGTAAAAAGGAAAGAGATTTTAGCAATTTCTGTCACAAGTCTAACATTATACTTTAAATAATACATGAAGTGCATTTTAAGGTAATATATCTTGAATCAAGCTCTTAGTTGATGTCAGTGATTCCTTAATTAAAAGTAAGTAGTCTGTGTTGCACTTTACTGGTTAAAGTTGTAACCCAGTGTATCCTTTAAAATCTTTGCCATGAGTCTTCTCATTCAGGATCTTTATATAATTAACTCTTAAATTTGTTTATAATCTTATTTAATTATTTGACTACTGAAGTCCTTCAAAAGAAAATTAAAATATTTCATTGAATAATGTTACATAGCATATTTAGATATTTAGCATATTTAACTTTATCACCCCAGGGGAATGAAGTTCAAAACTCATAAGTAATCAAATAGCCATACCCCTGCCCTAGAAAGTAGTTTGCATTCTAACCCTATGGTTTGTCTTATTATTGGCATACATACCACTCTGAAATGTGGTATGTATTTCCTATATTGTGCTATTCTAGGAACTGTAGATATTTTGACAATAAGGATCAAAATGAAAAGTCCTTAATGTTATCAAAGCTGTGTGTGTGTGTGTGTGTGTGTGTGTGTATGTGTATGTATAAGTGTAGTCTGGATTATATGTGCACAACAGTTTTAGCCTCCAGCACAGGTAGTCAAAGGAAACACACACACACACATTATTTATCAATATTAGTTGAAAAGGGCATGTGTTCTAAAGATCAAAGTATATCTAATTTCTCCTTCAAGGAGCATATCATTTGGAGTTGGAGAGGGGAAAGGACTCAGTTTTACTTACATAAAACAGGGTATGAATACTTTTTTTAAAATGCTCATATTTGTGTTCCTAGATTATAAATCCTTGAGACTTTGTAAATAATTTTATATCTTCAGCACATAGCAAAAAGTAAATTGTATGTAGATTTGAAAGATTATTGAAGGCACATGAATGGATATAAAGTTTTGTCAGTGAAAGAAAGGAGCTAGTGCAAACAAATTGTAAGAAATTCAGAATCAATTTTTAAGACATCCTGAATAGACTGGCTTCTGTCGATGTAAAAGGGATGGGTGTTTAGCCCAGTGGGTAAAATGCTGATTAGGCTTCCTGGGTCCCACACTGAAGCACCTGGGTTTGATGCCTGACTGTGGCTCCTGATTCCAGTTTTTGCTAATACAGATCCTGCAAGGCAACAGTGATGGCTCAAGTAGTTGGATCCCTACCACCCACATGAGAGAACTGGATGAGTTCTCTGCTTTCATAGTCAGCTTGGTTCATTCCTGGCTGTTGTCAGCAGCTGGGGAGTGAACCAGCAGTTCAGAGCTCTCTGTCTCATTTTCTCTAAAAAATAAAAATATATATCCAGCTTAGAAATAGTCCTGCTGGGGCTGGCTTCTGTGGCGCAGCAGCTTAACACTCTGGCCTTAGGCACTGGCATCCTATGTGGGCACCAGTTTGAGAACCAGCTGCTCCACTTCCACTCCAGCTTTCTGTCATGGCCTGGGAAAGCTGTAGAGGATGTCCCAGTTCCTTGGGCCCCTGCACCCGCATGGGAGATCCAGAGGGGGCTCCAGGCTCCTGGCATCAGATTGGTGCAGCTCCGGCAATTGCGGCCAATTGGGGAGTGAACCATTGGATGGAAGACCTTTCTCTCTCTCTCTCTCTCTCTCTCTCTCTCTCTCTCTCTCTGCCTCTCCTCTTTCTATATAACTCTTTCAGGTAAATAAATCTTTAAAAAAAAAAGAAAGAAAGAAATAGTCCTGTTAAGAAGGAGAAAAAACTGAAAATGTGGCCTGAAGTGGTGATTCCAATTGAATCTCTTGCTATGAGATATTGGATAATCCACTACAACACAAATGTATGGTGTATCTTCACTTTATTAGGAGCGTGTAGATACTAGTTTTCACTGGAGAGCAAAACATCCAACATGATAGTCTGTAGCCAGATGAATTCAGGACAGGTGTTCCCTAGTGAAGAATAAGAATTGGACTCTTCAACCCAGACTTCCGCTTCTCTCTGCTTGTCCTCATGTTCACCATAGCATCTTGCTCCCTGAACTCTTCAGTCAAGAACTCCTAATGGGCTGCCTGTGACCAGCTTGAAGACCAGATCTTTCAGAGGTTGGCATCCTAGGTAAAAAAAAAATAAGTGAATAAAACTTTAATTGGATTGACAATTTAAAAAGTGAACACTGGGAAGCATTTCACAAAGTGCTGTTGTAAGCTGCAATTTGGAATGCCCCATCTCATAGTGCCTGGCTCAAGTCCTAATGTAGCTTTTTAGTGATGCACATGCTGAGGCAGCAGATGATGGCTGAAGTACTTAAGTCCTTGCCGTCCATGTGGGAGACCCAGATGGAGTTCCATTCTCCTGTCCAGCCCTGAATGTTGCAGGTCTTTGATGAGTGAACCAACAAATGGAAGATAGTCTCCTCTATGTCCCTGCTCTTCAAATAAAATGCAAAGTAGTAACAGTAAAAACTTACATCATCTTACTAGTTCACTCTCTTCCCTTCATAAAAGCCATAGCTAGCACTTCAATGCAGTTTGCCAGGTGCTACTTGTATTGCTTAGTTGCCTGTTATTTCATATGCTCCCTTTTCACCTTCACGTGTCTTGGGAGAAATATTTGATTTTATTTGAAGGCTCATCCCTTTCTCCCTATTATAGATAACATGGCAGTGGGCTTCATGGAATGCCCCAGTGTTGGCTTCAAGACAGTTCTCAGCTAACTGAGCATGATTCATTTTCTGTCCCATCCCCGGAAGGGCAGTGGAAATGTCCTCTGCTTTTGTCCACTCTGACGGCTGCCTTCCACGCCCCTTCAAACATTTCACCTTTTACAAACTTAGTTTTCTAGAGGTCCTCCTGGGGCACTTAGCAGTTCCTTCCTGAGCCAAGAGTTTGTATTTTCTGCTGAATGGAGACCAGACCTACTCTGAGACGCCTGTGTGTAGTGCTCGCTCCTGGTGGCTCAGCATGTGCGTAGAGCATGCAGAGATATTTTGCTCAGCCTACTGAAGGTTTTATGTCTCTTGATAACTTCTGCAGTTATCACAGTGATAGAGGTACTGACTGCTTAAAATCAGACCTGGGCTGCTTGGCACTGGACTGCCAGTTAACCTGAGATGAGAGTTGATGCAAGGAAATAGGTTTATTCAAGAGGGTGTGTCTTCAGGGAAAAGCAACCTCCTCAGTTTCAGAAGTACTTTTCCTAATTTGCAAGTTAGCAGAACTTTTAAAGGAGAAATAGGGGCTGGAAGAGATTGTCGGGTTTCTAGGATTGGTTCTGCTAGTCATCCTGACGTTACTTAGATGGAAGCGTCTTGATATCAAGTTGGTTGTTTTTGGCTGATAATCATAATTTCCTTCCTTACCTGAGGTTATCCCCTGAAATTCTTAGGGCAGCATCTGTTGAATAAGCATTCTAATAAGTCACAGGATGAGCAGTTAGCTTTTGTTAATTAGAATGTGAAAAGGAGAGGACGATGTGCTTTCTTTATAGTTGCAGTCATATAACATCATAAGGTTGGAATGAAAAGAAAGAGGAAGATGTGTTAGTACAGTTACAGTACCCTGAAGTTAACTCAGTACTTTCTTACAGCACTGAATGACAACAGTCATAATAGATGTTGTGTTGTGGAACACAGCAGAATGCAGGGCCCATGGCCAGAGCTCAGACTCCTGGAAGTACCATTTCTCCACCACAAATCCTGGCCCTCAGTGTCCTCATGATGGTAAAGGAAGGGCTGTGGAGCAAGGGCATCAGGGTTGAAGTCTTTCTGAACTGGGATTCCAACTTTATTCATTCTTTGTAGAGTCTACAAAGGATCAAGTTCAGGTAGGTTGGGTTCTGGACCTAACTCCAGAGTAAAAGGCTTTGGAAGTCAATGAACCAGAACATGGTACTGGGACCATGAGGGGCCATGTACTGAGGATGTCTTCTCTTTTAGTCACTGAGGAATAACAGAACCTTTGGCAGTCATGTATTAGGAATCTTAAAGTAATGACCAATAGCCCATCTGTTGGGGTTTATGGTTATTGAGGGCCCATGCAGAGTGAATCAGTGGTTGAGACTCAGAATAGTAAGGTGTGTCATTGAACAAAGTCTGCTATCCTCATCCACCAGTGGACTAAACTTTCTTTCCTTTATCTTCAAACTTTGTCCTCATTATTGTGATTTACCACCATTGACAAGGCCCAGACTTTTGGTTACAGAATGAAGAGATGGGTCTGGAGACTCAGGGCCCCAGGCCCCTGTAGAGTTGGGGGGTTGAGGCTTAAACATTGGGTGCTGGTAATGGTTATAATTTTTTTTTAAGATTTATTTATTTGAAAGAGTTACACAGCGAGAGAAGGAGAGGCAGAGTGAGAGGTCTTCCATCTGCTGGTTCACTCCCCAACTGGCTGCAACGGCTGGAGCTGCGCTGACCTGAAACCAGCAGCCAGGAGCTTCTTCCAGGTCTCCCACGCGGGTGTAGGGGCCCAAGGACTTGGGCCATCTTCTACTGCTTTCCCAGGCCATAGACCAGTGCCCATATGGGATGCTGGCACTTCAGGCAGTGGCTCCACCCACTATGCCACAGTACCAACCATGATAATGGTTGTAATTTAAAGCCACACTTGCCCAGCTAATACAAATCTATTTCAGTTCTTCAAGTCTATCCTCAAGATATAAACACATGTCTTCCTACATGATCTCTTATATTCATTTTTCAGGACAATGTCTAGTCTCTTTGTGATATTTGTTTAATATAAGTGTATGTTTATTTTCCTGGTCAGTATAGTCAGTTTGGTTCATTTTAATGGATTTTTCCAAGCCAAAATCTGAATATTTAAATTACTAAAGCTTAGGTCCTTTTGCCTTAATCTTTTCAATCTTTACATTCTCTGAACACGGTCATTTCAACTTTTATCCATAACATTTCAACTTTTATCCATAAATATTTACATCTTGATAACTTTCCACATTGCTATGTCCACTTAAACTCTTCAAATTTTTTTGTCTCTAACTGCATACTTTGCACTCTAATTTCTAATAAAAATCTAAATACTTATATGCTTCAAAAAGTCTGCTTACTGGGGGCTGGCGCTGTGGCACAGCGGGTTAATGCCCTGGCCTGAAGTGCTGGCATCCCATATGGGTGCCGGGTCTGAGTTCTGGCTGCTCCTCTTCCAATCCAGCTCTCTGCTATGGCCTGGGAAAGCAGTAGAAGATGGCCCAAGGTCTTGTGGGCCACTGCACCTGCGTGGGAGACCTGGAAGAAGCTCCTGGCTCCTGGCTTCAGATCAGCACAGCTCCGGCTGTTGCGGCCATCTGGGGAGTGAACCATCGGATGGAAGATTCTCTCTCTCCCTCTCCCTCTCCCTCTCCCTCTCCTTTCTCTGTGTAATTCTTTCAAATAAATAAATAAATCTTTAAATAAAAAGTCTGCTTACTTCCTCCAAATTCCAAATCTCTACACTGTTCACACTGTCAAAGGCAGTTCCTCTTGACTTAAAATCAGTAAACTTCAATTCTTCACATTTATTCTGACATTTTGAATTCATCAGGGAGCCGTGTTTTACTCCATGATGTTTTATTCTACCTCCCTTCATCTCCTTTGTTTTTCATAATTTGCAGTTACCTCCTTCTTTGCTTGCTTATTATTTTCCCTAACTAGAATATAAACACATTGAAAATAAATAATAGGTTAGATTCCTGAACACCACAACAAGAATATAATGTGCACTCAGTAAAGATTTATAGGATAACTAAATGCAGGTCCCCTAATCTTGGATCAGGTTTGCTTTACACTTATGTTTTCTCATCTAACTTTAATTTTTCTTGTTTTATACTATTTATGCAAGTTTTACAAGGTGTTAGAAAGTAGCCAAATCTATATACATTGTTAATTATTTAAGCTTTGTTTGCTGCTTAATTCATGTCTATAAGATATTTCACAAATTTTATGAAAAATGGAATTAAAAGGTAAATTCAGTGCAAAAAATTTGAAGTCTATGCATATGAAGTGTCTTCAGAAAATGCATGGGAAACGTGTATTATAAAAAAAAAAACCTGCATGAATTACAAACTTTTGTACACCAAAATAAACATCTTTTAGTTCCATTTTCCATGAACTTTTGAGGCGCCCTTGTATTGTGTTTTCACCAGCTCCCAAGAGATAAAGACCCTTCTTCCTCCCCCTCCCTCCCACTCTTGCAGTAAGAATGATAGCCAAGTTTGATGACAAGAAATGCACCTGACACGCCAGGTTGGTATCTCAGCAAAGGCCTGAGAGCCCAGTCTGCACTTAGACTGGAGTTTTTATTGAGATAAAGAACATTGTTAAAGATTCTTATTCTTACGTAGCTGACAGTAAAGAGCCAACTCATACTTTGGCATTCATTGTTATTTCCTTAGAAATCAAGAAATCTGATGCTTTTCTCTAGGATATTATTAGTACAGCCAAAACTGTATAGAGAGTAGAACAGTGCTATGAACATAATGCCTTTAAAAATATTGTTCATGCAGGTCAACATTGTTTTTCTTTAAGACAAAATCACAGGAAAACTCTGAAATCAAGTTTGAATTAAATAGAACAGAAGCAATGAGGTAAAGAATGCTGCTGAGCTTAACAGAGATGGGAAATCCTTTCTCCATGGAAAGCAGGAGCAAATCTATAATAACATTAAATTTTCTCAAAGTGGAAAACTCATCAGCAA
This sequence comes from Oryctolagus cuniculus, assembly GCF_964237555.1. Classification (NCBI taxonomy): domain Eukaryota; kingdom Metazoa; phylum Chordata; class Mammalia; order Lagomorpha; family Leporidae; genus Oryctolagus; species Oryctolagus cuniculus. Next base: position 6,627,072 of record NC_091449.1, on the reverse strand, counting down.
TAAGTCTTAATCATTAAGCATTGAGAGAACTTAGAAAATTTAGGGGCCGGCACTGTGGCATAGCAGGTAAAGCCACCACCTGCAGTGCCGGTATCCCACATGGGTCTCCCATAGGGGTGCAGGGGCCAAAGACTTGGGCCATCTTCTACTGCTTTCCCAGGCCATAGCAGAGAGCTGGATCAGAAGTGGAACAGCCAAGTGTCGAACTGGCACCCATATGGGATGCTGGCACTGCAGGTGACGGCTTTACCCGCTATACCACAGCACCACGCTATTTTCTAAAGTCAGGTCTCATTAAACATCAGAAAATTTACATAGGAGACATATTATGACTGTAGTCAATGTGGGGAAGACTTTGTCACAAAGCAACAGCTTTTTTTTTTCTTTCTTTCATTAAAGACCTTGTGTAGGAGAGTCTTAAGAATACACCGAGAATGGAAAAGCTTTTGTCTATAAAACTTGCCATATTAAACATAAGAAAATACATGGGAGAAATATGTTGATTAGGAGAAGTTACAAAATCATTTCAAAGAATCACAGCTCTTATTACATATAAGTGACATCTTGTTAACACATAAGCCTTGTTTGGGGCTGGCATTGTGGTACAATGGGTTAAGATGCTACTTGGGACAACCACATCCAATATTGGAGTGCCAGTTCAAGTCCCAGCTACTCTGCTTCCAGTCCAGCTCCATGCTAATGTGCCTGGGAAGCGGCAGATAATGGTGGCTCAAGTACTTGAGCTCCTGCCACCAATGTAGGAGACTGGGCTGGAGTTCCTGGCTCCTGGCTTCATTCTGGTCCACTAACTGAAGATATGGTGCAAATGAAACAGAAATGTTGGTGCTCTTTTGGAACAAGCATTGAATTAAATCAATTATCTGTAAGAAGTATCTTTATACCTATTGTACTCAGAATATGTATTAAGTGAAATGGCCATGAGTTACTGGTTCAAAATATATGTATTTAGAATGAGGTGGTGCAAGAAAAATAACTGATAAGATTTTAAGAGCTCAATAGCCATATGTGACTAGTGACCAGCATTTTGATCAGTACAGACAGAACAACTTTATCATCACAGTACAGTCTACTGAATAGGGCTGGTTTATAAAATCATATATTCCTGATGACATAGAAAAATAAAAATTATTTGGAAGGTGAACAGAAAATCAAGACTATTTTGTCATTTTAGAGAATGGGCCACTGGAAAGCAGTTCTAAAAAAACTTTTTTTTTTTTTTGGTGCATGTTTGTTTAGAGATTCAACCTGTGTCTACATATAAAAGAGGAAGAGCAGAAAAGGAATGGGAGCCAAGAATAAGTAGAATAAAAAGGATGAGGACTTCACTCTAAGACGGAGGGAAGTACAGCACATGAGAGCAGGTAAGATCCTCTTGGGATGTCTTGGTGAAGAAACTTTATACGAGTTCCTTTATATATGTGTTTCCAGGACTACTTGATACTTGCCATCATTTGGAAAATACCAGGTCTTCTCTGAATGGCTTAATTAGGCCATGATATTTTCCTTATTTTAATCATTCCTTCTTAGTCTTTCAGGATTGGAGCTCTTGTCTTCTACTCAGATCCAATGAAGGGAACGTGCTGAAAAAACTATGAGGCAGGGGCAGACACTGTGGCACAGTAGGTTAAGCCACGGTTTTGGACACCTGTATTCCGTATCAAAGTGCCAAGTCAAGTCCCATCACCTCCACTTCTGATCCAGCTTCCTGTTAATGCATCCCAGGAAGCAACAGATGATGGCTCAAATGCTTGAACTACAACTACTCATATGGGAGATCTGGATGGAGTTCCAGGCTCCTTGCTTTGGGCTGGCCCTGGAGTAGCCAGGACATGAACCAGAAGTCTGTTACAAGACGTGTCTTACACTTTAACTCACTGTGCCACAACACCTACCCCCAACAAATATTTTTAAACACCTAGAAGTAGGAGGCTGTCTCAGTACTTCAAGTTTTATTAGTGCATTCATTAGGTAATCAAAAGCAGGGTGATTTCCTGATTGACTTTTTGCAAGGCTCACCTTACGTTTTCTGTGAATACTAGATAATAAAGCCAATGATGCAGTGACAATTCCTCTATCAGATGAGGTACTGAGTCGGTGTATTGATGATGTGAGAGACTGGTTGGAATTGAGAGAACTTTTGAAGATGGAACTGACTTCCTGCTTTGACTTGTAGTTTCGTGGCTATCAGGTTTATTATGAAAATTACGACAATGAACTGGGGCAGAGATAGAAACAAATAGTATGCTTACAATCGGCACACAAAAACCTCTTGGTGAGGTAATGCAAACGCATAGAATCGTGGCAAATCCAGTTCTTTGCGGTCTCTTTTTTTTTTAAGCACATGGATATTCATCATTCCGTTTGCAATACCCAGTAAACTGGAAGCAACCCAAACTGTCCACGTCTGGTAAATAATCGAATATATTTTGGCAACCGAATATTAGGCAACAAAAGGAGACTACTGAAACATCAGAGATGAATTCCCAATCATGCTGTGTGAAAGGAGCAAGAAACAAGTCCGAGCGGTGCGATTCTAGTCATAAAGTGCAGGCTGCATGGCCGCAGACGGTTCACTGATGGCCTGTGCTGAGCTGGACAGGTTCAAGTGCACTGCTCGGGGAGACACTGGCAGCGCGGTCGCAACGTTTGGATCCTGCCGGGCTCCGGTCTCTGAAGAGAAGGAGACCAACCGTGCTCCGGCCGTCGACAGGAATCTTCCACACGCCATCCCTGCCCCCGACAACCCCCACATCTTCCGCCGAGCCCGAGGAGTGCGGAACAAGAACCGCTCCTAGGCATTTCTCTGGTGTGTCCGGCGGCCTCTCCGCCTCCCGTACGTCAGAGAGGCCAAGATGGCCGCGCCCAGGCCGCGCGGGCGACGCCGGCGCGGACTTGTTACCTCACAAAGAGGAGCCGGAAGCTCCCTCCCGTTCTCCCTAGAAACGCGGCGTCCCTTCAGCAGGTGTTTGCTGGAGACCCGGCTGGGCCGGGAGAGCAGAAGTGGCGGAAGTTTAGGGAAGTCCGCTGAGCGCCCACGGGCTCGCTGGGGTTTCAGGAGCTGGGTGCGGGTGTGGGTGCGGGTGCGGGTGCTGGTCCCTCCGAGGAGGAGGCGGAGGAGGGAGCCTGATGGGAGGCCGCGCGCGGGGCGTCTGCCTTGGAGGAGGGGGCTGCTGTGGAGCTCCGTGACGAGGGCTCGGCGTGGGCGGCGAGCGGGTGGAAGTCGGGACGGATCCGAGGCCCCGCGTCGGAGTGTTGGCGGACCCCTGAGAGGTGAGGGGGCGCCGGCAATGGCTGCGGCTTCTCCTCGGGGTGCTGGATTCTTCGGGGCTCGGTCGAGGACCTGTTGAGGGGCATGAGCGCATTCGTGCATCGAGTCCGGATGTTGGTGTTAATACGGGGTGGCGGTGAGCACCGTACGTTGTGCGGAGAAGACTGAAGCTTCGGAGGCTCCGCAGCCCTGGCTGGGGCAAGAGTTGAGCTCAGACTTCGCTGAACAGACTTGGTTTACATTATTAACATCTCAAACAGCTCCAGGCCCAGATTCCCCTTCCACGGCTAAACTCGCGGTTGTGTTTGCCGTTCCCCGTCACGGGGTCATCTTGAAGCTGCAGAAGGGAGATTCGGGGTGAGGGTGAATCGCACTAGGGACAAACGATTCAGCAAATCTAAAATGTAATGTCTTGTGTTTAAGAGTGTTAATTCTCCCGCCGGTGGAATTGTTGCATATTTCTTACGGGTATTTTCTTTCAGGTTCTGTATGCGAGTATATGAAAGCTACAGTTTGCTCGTTGTTCCTCATATGGGAGTGTGTAAGATTGGCATGGAAAGACTTTTTGGAAAAAAAGAAATATCCCAAGACATTTTTGCTTTATCTATTTTTAAAGATTTATTTATTTGAAATGCAGAGTTAAAGGAAGACACACACACACACACACACACACACCCCTCTTCCATCCACTGGTTCACTCCCCAAATGGCCACGATGGCTGGGGCTGGGCTGGGCTGGGCTGGGCTGAGCTGAGCTGAGCCAGGCCTAAGCCAGGAGCCTGGAACTCCAGCCAGTTTCCCATGTGGGTGGCTGAAAGCCAAGCACTTGGACCCTCTTCTGCTGCTTTCCCAGGCACACTAGTAGGGAGCTGATTGGAAGTGGAACAGCAGGGTCTTGAACCTCCTCTCTTGCTGGCATTGCAAACAGTGGCTTAACCCACTGTGCCGCAATGCCAGTCCCATGTAAAGACCTCTATGAGGATAACATAGTTTAAGGGAAAAGTTCACAGCTCCTCACTGTCCATACGGCCTCATTTCCAGAATTGATATGAAAATCACCTCAGGCTTGATATCATGCTGCTTCTCCTTTGCCATCTTCCCTTTCACATTCTTGCTGCCCACATGTTCAGGGCTTTATATTTCATGGTTTGAGATACACATCCTCAAAGAGACAGAAATACTGGGGGCTGTATGTGAAGGAGGGTGCACAGCAAGAGGAATGTACTCCTGAAAGTTGTTCGCTGTTCAGCTTACAGCAGCCCTGGCTACCCTGGAAGAGACAAGAAGTGAATGCAGAAAGAGGGTGTTCTGGGACCTGGAAGTTACCACTTCTGGAGGCCCCTTGCACAAGTGACTGGGATCCTGTCTGGAAATCGAGGGCATATCCAGAAGAAACAAAGACTGTTCCCAGTCGCTGGCCATTTCTTCAAGCAGAAAAACATGGTCATTGTTCAGGTGACCGTTTTTCTCATTATATTTTCTCATTCATTCCCTAATGGATTTGTAGATGCCTGTAAAAACTCATTGTAACATCTAAACTGAAATACACTTCGAATCTAATTCCAATATCATGTCAAGTAAGACCAAGAATAGTGTTCATATAATTCCTGCTAAATGACTACTGGAACATCACACATGATGGAGGTTCCTGTGGGTTACAGTAGCTGTCAGCTTGCATCTAATCTCTCTGGCAGCCAGCAAAACAAGGAAATCATGCTGAGGCTGGTGCTGTGGTGCAGTGGGTTAAGGCCCTGGCCTGCAGCACCCTCATCTCATATGGGCGCCGTTTTGATTCCCGGCTGCTCCACTTCCGATCCAGCTCTCTGCTGTGGCCTGGGAAAGCAGTAGAAGATGGCCCAAGTCCTTGGGCCCCTGCACCCGCATGGGAGACCCAGAAAAAGCTCCTGGCTCCTGGCTTTGGATCAGCTTGGCTCTGGCTGTTGTGGTCATTTGGGGAGTGCCATTTGTGATGGAAGACCTTTCTCTCTGTGGCTCTACTTCTCTCTCTAATTCTTTCAAAAAAATTTTTTTTAATTAAAAAAAAAAGAATCATGCTAAGTTATGTGACACACAATGACTGTAAAGAGCAAGATTCTAAAGGAATAATGACTGCAACTGATTGAAGACCATTAACTACATAAAATTCCATTTGTCTGTTGTCATAGTCAAAAATGAGTTAATATACATAAAGGGCTTAAATGAGTGCCTGCCACACTTTATGTAAGTGATATGTGGGATTATCCTTGCCCTAACCCATATTTGATGATGTTATCAAATTGCACAGCTTTCAACAATCTGAATGGTCCAATGTTGTTTTGTCTTTTTTTTTTAAGATTTATGTATTAATTTGGAAGGCAGAGTTGCAGAGGCAGAGAGAGATCTTCCATCCACTGGTTCACTCCCCAGGTGTTTTCAACAGCTGGAGCTGGGCTGATCCAAAGCCAGGAGCCAGGAGTTTCTTTTGAGTCTCTCACATGGATGCAGGGGCCCAAGGACTTGGGCCATCTTCTGCTTTCCCAGGCCATAGCAGAGAGCTGGATTGGAAGTGGAGCAGCCAGGACTCGAACTGGTGCCCATATGGGATGTTGGCACTGCAGGCAGTGGCTTTACCCACTATGCCACAGCACTGGCACCACAAAACCTGTTTTTAGTGAAAGGATTTGATGGCTACTTACTGCAAAATCTTATACTTTGTTGAGTGAATGGCTTGATGCACAATTACAGAATAGTAGGAGATTGATTCTGTGACAACGCATTGAAAATAAAATAACCTTATAGATGCATTCTGTATGGTGAATATGAGAACATATTGATCCCTACATTGCATAGGAATCAGTAAAAGAAAAGGTCTCATATTAAGCAGTATCCTGCTATTACAGGAATTTCTGACTCTGGAGGATATGGCTGTCGCCTTTACTCAGGAGGAGTGGCAGCTCTTGGGCCCTGCTCAGAGGGACCTTTACCGGGACGTGATGCTGGAGAACTACAGCAACCTGGTGTCCGTGGGTGAGGACGCGAGAGGGTGTCCAGATGGTGGCCTCCCTGTCTCAGCTGTTCACACTTGGGATTACTGTAGTGTTCTGCAGGGCAGATTCTCAGTGCTTCCTCTGGCTCCTTGTAGAAAGAGAGAAAGTCCCCTCTCCTGCGAGAAAGCCTCTACTTTGCAGATGGCAAAGGTGTGCAGTCTGTTGTATAACATTGTCCCATGCTGACATACGGCAGCCCAGTGGATGTGCCTGAGTCTTCTCTCATTTCCTACGAGCAGGGTATCAAGCCAGCAAGCCAGATGTCATCTCTAAATTGGAGTGAGGAGAACTGTGGACAATGGAAGACAAAATGCACAGTCCAGTCTGCCTGGGTGAGTGGATGGGAGCCAGCAGGATGCACAATTGCAGGAGTCACATTCTTGTCAGTCAGCGCAGGCTGTGCAGGTGTCTGAGGCTGCAGAACAATGCCTCTGGGAATCTGTCTCCCTGTGTCAGAACTGCGAGGCTTTTCAGGAGAAATATACCCCTTTCTCTTTGAAGATCTAGTTCCTGTTTCTTTATGTTACATCTTGCTTTTGGTTTATTTGCCTCTTCTTTTTTCTTCCTTGAATCCTATCATGTTCCTTGCTTAAACCCTGTCACAGTGTCCTTGCCTGTTCTTCCATATCCTTATGAAATTCTGCCTTCCAGACCTTGCTGTAATACCCAGCTTCCACATAGTAACCTGGTTTTCTACTGTGCATTTATCTGATTCCTTGGTTTCCTTTTCCCCACCTTGAGATTCGTCAGTAGCTTTATTTTCTATTTTCTCTATTTTCCTAATCCTAAAATTTTCCTTCTTAAGAATAAGCTCTTTCTCTTCTCAGGATGAGATTCCCAAATTGATATTATCCTTAATATTGTCTAAACATACACTTTAGTTCTATGTGTTTTACTTTTACTTGATATATTTACTCTATATATTTTGCTTTATATGCTGATGATGTCTTGAATGTTCTCTATCGAGTTTTTCTTTTCTTTTTTTTCTTTTCTTTTCATTTTATTTGAAAGGCAGAGAGATAAAAAGTGAGATTTTTCCATTTACTGCTTCACTTCCCAAATACCCATGACAGTCCAGACTGGGCCAAACTGAAGCCAGGAACCCAGAACTCAGTCTGGGTCTCTTACTTTAACAGAAACCCCACTACTTGAGCCATCATCCTAACTGCCCAGGGTGTGCATTAGCAGGAATCTGCAACAGAATTGGATTACCTGGGTCTCAAACCAGGCACTCCATATGAAATGTAGTGCAGGCATCCTATGTGGCATCTTAACCACTGTGCCAAAATTCTCCCCTGGTGATAGTCTCTGCTGTTTCTGTTGATTATTGAACTGGAAAGAACTGTTTTATCCTATATCGCTTCCAGTGCAACAAGTCATAACTTAAGTCTACCTCAGTTTTCTTCCTTCATACACTTGATTTTTTTTGGTTGTTTTTAAAGATGTATTTTACTTATTTGAAAGGCAAAGTAACATAGAGGGAGAGACAGAGAAAGAGATCTTCCTGCTACTGATTCACTCCCAAAGTGACCCAATTGCCAGGGCTGGACCAGGCCAAAGCCAGGAGCCTGGAACTCCATCCTAGTTTCCCATTTAAAGAGACTTGGGCCATCATCTGCTTTCACAGATGAATTAATGGGGAGCTGGATTGGAAACAGAGCACTGGGACTTGAATGGCTACTCTGCTCTGAGATGCTGGCATCACAAGTGGTAGTGTAATCCACTATGCCACAATACCAGCCCCGTGTTTGATATTTCTGATTTTCTTTTTGCTCATCATAGGTTTTAGCATTGTATTCACTTCCTTAAGTAATTTTTTCTCATATTTTTCTGTTTTATTAAATATGTTTAAGATGAAATAATTCACACATTAGAATTTGCCAATTTCACATTTACAGGTCACTCTGTGCAGTATATTAACAGTTATATAACCATCACCACAATCATGTGGTACTCATGAAAAACAATACCCATTTTCTTCCTAAACTCCTAGCCCTGGACAGCCATTCATCTGCTTTTCTACCTAAAGATTTGCCTGTTCTTGACATTTTATATGAATATCTTAACATAGGTATTTTTTTGTGTGTGTGTTTGGCTTTTTTCATTTAGTGTGGCGTTTTTGATGTTTTTCTATGTTTTAATGCATCAGTATTTCATTCCTTCTTATTGCTAAATAATATCTCATTATGTGGATTTACCACATTTTATTTATTCATCTATTGATGGACATCCATCTATTGATGGACTTTCTGATGTTAATGAATCATGGTATTAGAACACTTGTGTACAACATTTTTGTAAAAAGATGTTTTCATTTTTCTTGAGTATCTACCAGAGTAGAATTCCTGGGTCATATGGCATTCAATATAGTGCCCAGGTCTTCTCCTGTTGGACACAGATGGCATTACCTCCTGTGGTGGCATGTATTGCCATCCAGTGAGCCTCATTTGAGCTTTTGATGCCCTTAGTTTTTGTTGAGGCTCAACCACACACCACCGAACCACTGACCTTTAGTTTCTAGTCTCTCCCTGAAGTCAGGTTGTACCAATAGACTGTAGTTCCTCTGAAGGCCAGACTGTGTGTTGTAGCTCAAAGTCCTTTTCATGAATCACATTGTTAAGATTGTTCAGTGATCCAAGCCATCAAGCAAAGAAAGATGCTCCTCTGGGGCAAGACATCTAGTGGCCTGGAAATCATCTCCCAGTAGCAGTAGGCAAAGGCCAGACCTCTATTTGGGTGTAATTAAATCTTCACTACACGGGGCCAGCACTGTGGTGTAGTGGGTAAAGCCACTGCCTGCAGCGCTGGCATCCCATATGGGTGCCGGTTCGAGCCCTCCTGCTCTCCTTCTGATTAGCTCCCTGCTAATGCACCTGGGAAAGCAACAAGAAGATGCCCCAAGTCCTTGGGCCCCTGCACCCAGGTGGAAGACCCAGATGAAGCTACTGGCTCTTGGCTTTGGCCTGGCTCAGCCCTGGCTGTTCTTGGCATCTAGGGAGTGAATTAGTGGATGGAATACCTCTTTCTCTGCCCCTGCGTCACCCTCTCTGTAACTCTTTCAAATAAATAAGTAAATCTTTAAAAAAGTATTCACTACACACAGGGTAACTATGAATAATAAAGGGATGAATTTAGAGATATTTTTAAAATGCTTATTTATTTTCAGCTAGTTGAGGGACCAAGAGACAGAGGGTGAGATATGTTTCATCTACTGATTTACTTCCCGTAATAGCCAAGGCTGGGCCAGACCAAGATGAAACCAGGAGACTGGAACTCCATCTGGGTCTCCTACATGGATGGCAGGGGCCCAAGCACTTGAACTATCATCTCCTGTCTTCCAGGATGCATTAGCAGGAAGCTGAATTGGAAAGAGCAGCTAGGACACAAACCAGCACTCTGATAGGGAATGAAGGTGTCTCCAGTCGTGGCTTAACGCGTTGCACCACAACACCTACCCCAGGAAATAGAACATTTTTTAAAAGATTTATTTATTTATTTGAAAGTCAGAGTCACACAGGGAGAGAAGGAGAAGCAGGGAGAGAGAGAGAGAGGTTTTCCATCCACTGGTTCACTCCCCAATTTGCCGCAACGGCTGGAGCTAAGCCAATCTGAAGTCAGGAGTCTCCTCCATGTCTCCCACATGGCTGTAGGGCCCCAAGGGCTTGGACCATCTTCCACTGCCTTCCCAAACCACAGCAGAGAGCTGGATTGGAGGTGGAGCAGCTGGGACTCGAACCAGTGCCCATAAGGAATGCTGGCACCACAGGTGGCAGCTTTACCTGCTATGCCACAACGCCGGCCCCAGAAATAGATCTTAAGATGGTTCAGTCAAAATAGGAATGAGTGGATGGTGTTCATGAGGTACATATAGATTTTGAATTAAAGATGATAGCATAAGTTAGGAATGGCAGCATAAAGTAGAAAATGTACAAAGCTGCAGGGCTAACTGTCAAAATACTGGCCTTCACTCAGCCAAATGAAGCCAGAATTCAAAGGTATCTGTCTGAGAAATAGTGGAGTAGGAACATGAGGAAATTAAATGTTTGTGTTAATGCAAACATTTATTGCCAGGATTACTGGATCGGAAGTGGAGCAGCCAGGTCTCCAGCCAGTGCCCATATGGGATGCTGGCACTGCAGGCAGCAGCTTTACCGGCTACGCCACAGTGCCGGCCCCTGCATATTTTCCTAATCACTAGTCAGAACTTGGTTCTTCTAAATGGACTTAAAGAATCCCAAAAGTAAAAGCTAGCATGTGCAAACCCTTGGTTCTATACCCTCATCATCTTTCACTCCATATGTCCTCCCAACATGTCTTATCCTCTTTTCTTTAATATGTACTAGCACATATTTTTTCCACGTTGTTATCTTTCCTCCAGAATCTTCATGTCTGTAGCACTACACATCCCAGTAGTATCTCAGTTTGTTTCACAGTGCATATTTTCATTTACATGTTCTAGACTCCAGTACTCCACATCTCATTACAAGACTCTTCCACCTACCTAGTGGCTCAATCCATACACTTAGTGAAATAATATTTGATTCCTCCCTTATGTTAGCCACTGAAGCCATCATTTAACTTTGTATTTTCTTGGTACAAATATAATCTGATTATTTTCTACCTCATTCCATTTCCACAGCTTCAAAACACATTTAGTCATTTCCAGTCTCCTTTCTTTCCTTCTTGTTTATTCAGTTTTTCCTAATTAGAATTTGTAATTAATGAAATTGGGGCATATTTTATATATCCCAAACACCAATGGAGTGCTTTGTAGCTAGGAGCCACTCCAAAATTTGCAGAGTCAAGAAATACAACCCTCATCATTTTGGGTCAGTTATCTCTTTTACCTTTGTGGTATGGTGTCTCTGCAAGTAGTGTTGGAAATGGCAGTCCTACCAACCCTGTGTTTTGGTTTCAACAATGACTTCATTTTACTATGTTGATATAAACTATCAACTGCCAAGCCTTACTTGTAGACTTTTTATCTTTTGTTTATATTATAGTGTTTTTACTGGCCCAGTGACCTAAACATTTTAATATGGAGAGGTCATATTTTTAATGAAACGACATAAAATATTACCCCTTATCTCTGAATTATATATGTCTATCATGTGAGATCTGACACAGAGAAAGGTCTTCCTTCCATTGGTTCACCCCACAAATGGCTGCTACAGCCAGTGTGTTGTGACCATTGTGCTGCACCAATCCAAAGCCAGGAGCCAGGGGCTTCCTCCTGGTCTCCCATGCAGGTGCAGGGCCCAAGCACTTAGGCCATCCTCCACTGCCTTCCTGGGCCACAGCAGAGAGCTGGACTGGAAGAGGAACAACTGGGACAGAATCTGACACCCTAACCAGGACTAGAACCTGGGGTGCCGGCGCCGCAGGTGGAGGATTAGCCTAGTGAGCCACGGCGCCGGCCACTAGTAGTACTTTCTAACGATTGCCATGGTTCATTTATCCAATCATGGTTGGATATCTGAATTGTTGGCAATGTTTCACTGTTATAAAGATGTTTTGAACATTTCTGTACCTAATTTTATGTGAACATAAGTTGGGCTCTGGGAGAGACACCAAGAACTGCTGGTTCATGTGTGAAGTTTGTGTTCACCAAAAAGTGCCCAACTTTTCCCACGTGGCTGTGCTGGCTTTCCCAGCGGCAGTGTAGGAGTACTCCATCTGTTCCATTTTTACCAATAATCAATTGATAGGGAATATATACACATGAAGTTGATTTTATACATTTATCATAGCTATGTTTTAAAAACATTGAGTTTCTTTTTTTTTTTTTAAGTGTTAGTCCACACAAGATGATAAAAGGATTCCCTGTTCTCTTCTTTTGTAGAAAATCACAAAATTGATAATCATCTTCAGAGTCATTTCAGGGAAAGAATGCTGAAGAGTATGGAACACCACCATGAACAAAATGCACTTGGAAGTATTGTTTGTCAAAACAAAAGTCATTTTCCTTTAAGGGAAAATTATGCATTTGAGTTATACATCAAAACATTGAAATCAAAGTTAAGTTTAGTAAGCCAGAACAAAAGCTGTGAAATTAAGAACACTCCTAAATTTCATGGAAATGGGAAATTGTTTGAGCATAAGTGTGAAAAATTTCATTCCACAGTTAAATTCCCTCCAAGTGGAAAACTCAATAGCAGTAAGTCTCAAGTCATTAAGCATCAGAGAACTCATGAAATAGAGAAAACCCATGTATGCCATGAATGTGGGAAAGCCTTTTTCAAGAAGTCTCAACTCACAGATCATGAGAGAGTTCATACAGGAGAGAAGCCTTATGGTTGCAATATGTGCACAAAAGTATTTTCTAGGAAGTCCAGGCTCAATGAACATCAGGGAATTCATAAAAGAGAGAAATCCTTTGTATGTAGTGACTGTTGAAAAAATCTTCACCATGAAGGACCGTCTGAGCACCAGCGAACTCATACTGGAGAAAAACCCTATATATGCAGTGTATGTGGAAAAGGCTTCCCAGGCAAACGTAACCTCATTATACATCAGCGAAACCATACTGGAGAGAAGTCCTTTCTGTGTAATGAGTGTCGAAAGGGCTTCACTGGGAAAAGCATGCTAGTGATACACGAGCAAACTCACATAGGAGAGAAGCCCTGTGTTTGTACTGAGTGTGGCAAAGGCTTCACCACAAAGCACTATGTCATCATACATCAGCGAAATCACACAGGAGAGAAACCATTTATATGCAACTCTCAGAAGACCTATCGTACAGAAAATGCCAATGAATGCATGCTCTTTAAACAAAAGGCAAAGAAACTGCAATGCAAACGGGAGTAAAATGAAGTGAAGAGGAACAAAACCAGCAAGGGAAGTTGGATTCTGGCCTAGCACTGAAGATGAGAGTCAGTCACCCACAGTCACACTGTAGTAACTGGGTATGATGCACAGCTTTGGCTCACTACTCCAGCTTTCTGCTAACGCAGACCCTGGGAGAAAGCAATGATGGCTCAAGTGGTTGGGTTCCTGCCATACCTGTGGGAGACTGGATTAGGGTCCCACGCAGCTTTGGCAGGTTCACCACTAACCCCTTGAGGGCATTTAGGGAGTGAACCAGCAAACAGAAAATCTTGCTCGATAGCGCTTGCTCTCTCTCTCAAATTTAGAAAAGGGGTGGAAGCAGACATTTAGTGTGCTGGTTTACACTATTCACCATCAAATCTAAGTGACCCTAATCCAGTCTCCCACAGGTCTTCTGATGAAGAATTCTGTCTGCTTTGCCTAAAGATGTCCTTTTTTTTTTTTTTTTTTTAAGATTTATTTACTTATTTGAAAGGCAGAGTTTCAGAGAGGCAGAGAGAGAGAGGCCTTCCATCTGCTGGTTCACTCCCCAGATGGCCAAGCAGAGCTGGGCTAATCTGAAGCCAGGAGCTTCTTCTGGGTCTCCCACGTGAGTGCAGGGTCCCAGGGACCTGGGCCATCTTCTTGCTTTTCCAGGCTAGAGCAGAGAGCTGGATTGGAGTGGAGTAGCCAGGACTTGAACAAGCGCCCACATGGGCACCAGCACTGCAGGTGGCAGCCTTACTGGCTATGCCACAGCACCAGCCTCTAAAGATGTCTTTATTTCAGTTTTATTCCTCAAAGCTGTTTGTGCTTAGTATTCTTTATAGCTTTATACTTAGAATACAGGGTATCATGAAGTGAAGGATAATGAAAAATAAGATGGTGTTTATTATTTGCTTGCAATGTTATTCTCAAATTGTAGTGTATGCACCAAGAACATAAAAAAATTAAAAATTATTAAAAAATTTTTAATATTTATTTGAAAGACAGAGTTGCAGACAAAGAGACAGAGGGAGAAAGTGAGATCTTCCATCTGCTGGTTCACTCCTCAAATGGTCACATCAGCTGGAGCTGTGCTGATCTAAAGCCAGGAGCCAGGAGCTTCCTCTGGGTCTCCAACATGGGTGCAGGGACCCAGGCACTTGGGTCATCCTTGGCTGCCCTCCCAGGTATATCACGAGGGAGCTGGATCAGAAGTGGAGCAGCTGGGACTTGATCCAGCGCCCATATGTGATACCTTGGCTGCAGGCGGTGGCTTTACCCACTATGCTACAGCACTGGGCCCTTCAATTTATTATTTTAAACGTAAAAAGATGTTTGAAGAAGTAAATGGTCACATATTGTTTACAGAAACCTATTTTTGCTAAGATTTGGACTACTGATTCATGTTGGAACACTACATGGGCCTGTTGCTTACACTGGCTGTCAGCCTGCATCTTACATTTCTGACAGCTGTACAAGGGAATCCTCATAAGCTACATCATTCTTCAGAAACAAGACCAGTGTTTGCAGGGATGTCAGTGTTTCATGGCACGTAGTTCTGAAGCTCACAAAGGTCTTTATCTTCATAGACAGGTGTAGCAGGTGGTGACCTTCAACTACAGCTTTCTTATAAACATGGAAGTACATTTCCCACAGGCCTTTCTTTATTGTATGTATTATGTATTAACCCTAATAATATGTACATGTTTGTCCACATATATTATTTTTTTAAAGATTTTATTTTATTTATTTGAATGCCAGAGTTACAGAGAGAGTTAGAGAGAGAGGTCTTCCATCCACTGGTTCACTCCCTAGATGGCAGCAACAGCCAGAGCTGTGCTGATATGAAGCCAGAAGCCAGGAGCTTCTTCTGGGTCTCCCACGCAGGTGCAGGGGCCCAAGGACTTGTACCATCTTCCACTGCTTTCCCAGGCCATAGCAGAGAGCTGGATCTGAAAAGGAGCAGCCAGGACTAGAACCGGTGCCCATATGGGATGCTGGTGCTTCAGGCCATGGCTTTAACCTGCTGCACCACAGCTCCAGTCCCCACATATATTCTCATCAGAGAGTGCATACTGGAACAAACCTCAGGGATGCAGTATGTATGGGAAGACATTCTCCAGAAAATCCAGACTAGCAGAGCATCAGGGGAGTCATACAGGACTGAAACATAAATGCACTGAGTGTGACAAAGCTTTCCCCAGGAAATCACAGCTTAGCATACATCAGAAAACTCACACGGGAGAGAAGCCTTACACTTGCACTGACTGTGGGAAAACCTTCATCAAAAAGTGGCGGCTCATTTATCATCACCAAACTCATAGGAGAGAAACCCCACAGATGCAGTGTATGTGGGAAAGCCTTCTCTACAAAGTTCAGTCTCGCCACACATCAGAAAACTCACCCTGGAGAGAAACCTTACGTATGTGCTGAATGTGGAAAGAGCTTCATTGAGAAGACGCGCCTTACTGCCCATCATGGAATTCACACTGGTGAGAAACCCTTTATATGTAATAAATGTGGGAAAGGCTTCACTTTGAAGAACAGTCTTACTGCACATCAACAGACTCATACAAAAGAGAAATTGTGTACATGTAGTGAATGTGGCAAAGGCTTTTCAATGAAGCACTATCTGGTCGTGCATGAGCGGACTCATACTGGAGAGAAACCCTATAAATGCAGTGAGTGTGGAAAAGGCTTCACCTTGAAGAGCCCTCTTATCAGACATTAGCGAACACACACAGGCAGAAAACCCTATGTATGCACTGAATGTTGGAAGGGCTTTACCACAAAGAGTGACCTCATTGTACATCAGCGAACTCATACTGCACAGAAGCCGTATGTGTGCAGAGTGTGGAAAAGGCTTCACTGTGAAGAGCCACCTGATTGTTCATCAGAGCACTAATACAGGAGAGAAACCTTATGTTGTGGTCACTGTGGTAAAGGCTTTCCAGCAAAGATCTGGCTGATTGGACACCAGCGAACACACATGGGAGAGAAACCTTATAAATGCAGAGAATGTGGCAAAGCTTCACAAGCAAAAGCATGCTCACTGCCCATCAGCATACTCACACAGGGAGAAGCCCTATGTATGCAGTGACTGTGGAAGGAGCTTCGCCCTGAAGAGCACTCTAGGTATACATCAGCAAACTCATAGTGGGGAGAAGCCACACAAATGCAGTGAAAGTGGTAAGCCTCTCTGGAAGAAGACAGGCCTCATACAGCATCAGAGGTCTCACACAGGAAAGAATTCCTTTGCATGCACTGAATGTGGAAAATTCTCTTTGTGCAAAACTGATCTCATCACCCATCAGAGAATTCACACAGGAGAGAATGCAATGAATGTGGCAAAGCCTTTACTACAAAGTCAGGGCTCAATGTTCACCAAAGAAAACATACAGGAGAGAGGCCCTATGGGCGTAGTGGTTGTGGGAAAGCGTTTGCCCACTTGTCAATCCTTGTTAAACAGAAGAGAATTCACAGGTAGTCATTTGGGAAAACTCTTGCTACTTCTAGGCTCTTTGAGATTTTGTACTATCTGCAAAGAAGAATTAACAGTGAATGCAAAGGATGTGGTGGTGTATTCAGTGATACATTACCTCACTTAAAAATTGATATGGGACAGATAGCTCATGTGCTGGTTCACTCCCCAAATGCCCACAGTGGCTGGGACAGGGCCATGAGCCAGGACATCTTTTATTTATTTATTTATTTATTTATTTATTTATTTATTTATTATTATTTGAATGGAAGAGTTACAAAGAGGGAGAGACACACAGAGAGAGGGATATTCTATCTGCTGGTTCACTCCCCAAATGGCCACAATGGCTGAAGCTGGGCCAAACTGAAGTCAGGAGCTTCTGGGTCTCCTATGTGGATGCAAGGACCTAAGTCCTTGGGCCATCTTCTGCTGCTTTTCCCAGGCATATTAGCAGGGAGCTGAATCAGAAGTGGAGCAGCCTGGAATTGTGCTGGTGCTGCAGGCAGTAGCTTAACCCACTACACCATAGCATGATCCTAAGCCAGGAAGTCAATCCAGGTTTCCCATGGTGCCAGGGACCCAGCTACTTTGAGCCATCATATTTTGTTTCCACAGTCTGCTGGAAAGTCTTCTGGTGGGAAGCTGGAATCAGGAGCTGAAGCCAGGAATTGAACCCAGGTACTCTTTAGTGGGACATAAGCATCCTAACCACCAGGTTGAACATCCATGCCAGTTGTCTCATTTATATATCAAAGGGTACATGCCTGAAGTAACTGTGATACAAACAGCCCACGAGGAAAATATTCTAGGACATTATATTGTCTAAAAAGTATATACTGAATAAAACATCCTGTGACTGTGACAGACCAGGGATGCTTTCATTGAGAAGATGGGCTCCTAGAAATGACTGTCCTAGATCATGAACAAGCTAGCAGCCTTTGCTCAGAAATTAAAACCTCAATCCATTGAGAGAGCCCACAGTAGGTAAATACTTCCCTATGGCAGGGTTGGTAGTGATAAATCTCATTTTACCATTTGACAAGAAACTGCACAAAACTAAAACCTATGAATATGTTCAGTGTGAAGTGTGCTTAGCAAAATATCAAAGAACTTGGAAAGGAAAGAACCCTCAGTGGAATGAATTAAGAGTTTTGTGTCACACGCTGAATCGCAACAAATAGCATACCTCATGTGTTTGTGGACAGGATCCCTTGAGCCGTATTTCTAGTTGCATTGTTACTGTACAAATTTTAAATATGGCAGTTCCTCTCATAATGGATTAAATTTTAATATAAATACACTACAGATACATTATATGTCTCTCATTTCATTATATGAATACTCGCGTTTGTAAGTTAAGTATTATTTCAGAATACTTGAAATACTTCAAAATAAAACTGAGTCTATCCAATTTAAGTGTAATGGAAAGTATTTGGATAAACCAAGTTTATTAATAGCATCTAGTGATTTATGAAATTACTGTAAACAGTGATTTTATACATTTGCATTTTGCATTAAGTTTAGGTTCATAAAATCTTAACAAATATTCAAAAGTTCCTGAAGATTTTCCCAAAAATACCACTTAAATTAGCTCTAGTTCATTATCAAATACGACAGTGAGATTGTTAGGATGCTGTTAACTCAGAATTTACTTGAATATCACTAGTTTTAAAATGCACTAATTTTTGTTTGGTATTTGTAGTTTTAAAACTTGCCACATACAAAGGCTCATGTAGCTGCCTCCACAACCAAGAGTGAGAATCTTGAATCAACACAAACTCCTTTTTGCCACTTTTTTTGAAGTCATGTCCTCTCCCCAACCATAGACTTTTGCCATAGAACATTCTAAAAATGGAATCATACATCTTGTATGCTATTGACATGGCAAGTGACCTTAGGCAAGTTAACCTAAGATTCGAGTTGTTCTGTCAACAGTTGTTTTATTTGTATTGGTGGGTAGTAATTACTGTGTGGATATACAAGATTGTTCATCTGTTCACCCACTTAGGACATTAGCAGTGTTTCAAGAATTTTTGTTTTACTATTATGAATAAAGATGCTATGAATATTCTTGTAAAAAAAGGTTTAGGTGGGGGCTGGCACTGTGATGGAGTGGGTAAAGCTGCCACCTGCAGTGCTGGCACCCCATGTGGGTGCTGATTCAGGTCTCAGCTGCTCCACTTTGATCCAGCTCTCTGCTATGGCCTGGGAAAGCAGTGGAAGATGACCCAAGTCCTTGGGCCCCTGTGCCCATATAGGAGACTTCGAAAGAAGCTCCTGGCTCTTGGTTTCGGATTGGCACAGCTCTGCCTGTTGCAGCCATCTGTGGAGTGAACCAGCGGATGGAAGACCTCTCTCCCTCTTCTGCCTCTCCTCTCTGTGTAAATCTGCCTTTTGAATAAATAAATAAATTTTTTAAAAAAGTGTTAGGTGAGCACATTTTCCTGTAGAATAATTACACAGGATTATGATTCATGGGTCACATGGTTAAGTGTATATATAACTCTATAATAAACCAACCAGTGTTTTTCTATGATGGCTGTTCTACTTCCATCAGCAGCATATAAGAGGTTCAGTTGCTCCACTTTTTTTTAAAAAAAAGATGTATATGTTTATTTTTAAAAAGGATTTATTTATTTAAAACAGTTACAGAGAGGCAGCGGCAGGGGTGGGGATGGGAGAGAGAGGTCTTCCATCTACTGGTTCACTCCCCAAACGGCCACAATGGCAGGAACTGGGCTGATCCAAAGTCAGGAGCTTCCTCCAGGTCTCCCACATTGGTGCAGGGGCCCAAGGACTTGGGCCATCTTCCACTGCTTTCCCAGGCCATAGCAGAGAGCTGGATCAGAAGTGGAACAGCTGGGACTCAAACTGGCGCCCATATGGGATGCTGGCACTGCAGGTGGTGGCTTTACCTGCTTTGCCACAGCGCCAGCCCCTTTTATTTCCTTTTATAGTCTCTTCTTCACTGTGTTCTTTCTTTCTTTTTCTTTGTCTTTTTTTTTTTTTTGACAGGCAGAGTGGACTGTGAGAGAGAGAGAAAGGTCTTCCTTTTTCTGTTGGTTCACCCCTCAATGGCCGCTGCGGCCAGCGCACCATGCTGATCCGAAGCCAGGGACCAGGTACTTCTGGTCTCCCATGGTGTGCAGGGCCCAAGCACTTGGGCCATCCTCCACTGCACTCCCTGGCCACAGCAGAGAGCTGGCCTGGAAGAGGGGCAACTGGGACAGAATCCAGCGCCCCGACCGGGACTAGAACCCGGGGTGCCGGCACCATAAGCAGAGGTTCACTGTGTTATTTCAGAATTAAACCATATTTATGAAGATTATCTCCTGTTTTGTTTTCTAAATTTTATACTTTTACCTGTTAAATTTGAGTCTATGATCCATCTTAAGCTCATTTTAGTATATGGTTAAAGGGTCTTGGTTTTGCGTATGGATATCCAATTATTCCAGTGCCATTTGTTGAGAAGACTACATTTGTTGAGTTGTCTTGGCACTTTATCAAAAAGCTCTTGGCATAGTATTTTTGAGCTCTCAAAGCTCATTCCCCATTTCCCACTGGCTTTGCACCGTTACTGTTCTTTTAGTGGCCTTATCTGGAAGTCCTCACCCTAATCTCAAGGTAGGCTCCTCCCAGCTGCTCCCTGCTCTGTCTCCATCCCAGTCTGTGCTGGCCAGCCTCAGGCTCCACCAGTTTCTCGAAACATTTTCCCATTCTTAAAGAACCACTTCTTGCCCACTATTGATTGCCAGACTCTTTGATGCCTTTCCAGCTGTGCCTTTTCCGATGCTGTCCCCTGAACAGATGTTTGTCCTTTTTGGAACCCTTTTTTTTTTTTTAATTGGCTAATAAAGTTCACTGACTGATTACTTCTCTGCCCAGCCCACTGAACATAGTTTAGCCTGCCCCATATTTGACTCGCGAACTAAATCTCTGAAAATCTACCCATTTTCGGGAATAGTCGAAGTGGGAACTGGACGATGAAGGCCATCTCGATTCTTATCTCAGGCGGAAGAATGTCCACGCAGACAGGGGCTGTAGGCAAAGCAAGTGTTCCTCAAGACAGAAACCCTGCCATGGCACTCAGGAAAAGGGGCTCCAAGGGAGGAGTTGCCAGAGAGGCCTGCAGGTACTGGCTCTTTTATACAAAAACTGGCTCTCTGGCCTGAGGTTTAACCAATCATAGGGCCAAAATAACAACCAGTCAGGAGGCGGGGAAAAGAACGCAGCAGCAGGCTGGAGTTGGTAATCCTGTGCAGCCTGCTCTCATCATGAAACTATTGCTAAAGGCAGCCGCTGGGAAGAAGCAAGCACATTATCCACTTTTAGAGAGATGCTCCCACAGTTCAGTATTCAAACATGGCCGCCCCCAGGAGGACATTAGGGCGCCGCCATGTTGGCAGGCGGGGCAGCGCCGGAAATCCCGTTTCTCGTGCGCCTTTAAGTATTTCTGACCCGACCGGGCCTCCGTAGGCCGACTGGGCAGCTGGGAGATGAGCCGCTTAGAAGCAGCCGCTCGCGGAAGCGTCGGATTTGGGTCTCCCCGGTAAGTCGGCGGACGCTCAGCGTGTGGCTTTATCCTTGGAAGTTTTTAGTGGGAATGGAGAACTTTAGCTTTTATGGGGTGAGGCGGCCCGTGGGCGTGGACCGGTGGCGGGGGAAGGAGGGGTTGGGGGGCGCAGGTGGGGGTCTGAGGCGCCCGTCTGTGGCCGGGGGCTGCAGGGGTCGCCGGCCGCCGTTTCCGTGCTGCCGGGCTGTGGGGTCTTCGCGGATCAGCCTGCGTGTGAGGGGTGGGGGCGCCTGAGGGTCCTGTTCGGGTGTGGGGTTCCGGTTGGTCGGGGCCGGGCTGCAGCCGCGGACGCCTGGGACCCCCGGCTGGTGGTTGGGGGGCGCTGCGAGCTCGGCGTCAGGGCTAGAAGGCCACGCAGCCCGGAGCCGGTCGGTGCCCACGGCTCCCCAGGCCCCGCAAAGCCTCACGTGCGCTCCGCGAGCGGGAGGGACTGGGAGCCCGCAGAAGGGCAGGTGCGGAGCGGCCGCTCCCTCCGCCAGCGCCCGCGCGCTTCGTGGGCGAGGCGGTGGCAGGTGCGGTCGCTTGCCTCGCTGTCGGGAGGAGACGCGCGGAATGGCGGGGAGGCAGTGCAGGAATCTACAGCCAGACCGCGTTTACTCAGAGCAAGTCAGCCCGCAGAGGTGGGGGACCAGCTGCCGGCGGGCTCGTGAGCCCCCGACCCCAGGGGCCGGGGCCGGGGCGGGGGTCCAGGGGGTCCCGGGGGTAGGGGGCAGAGGGGAGGGAATTCCTGGAATTGGGGGGCCTTGGGAACCTGGGAAAGAATGCACGGTGGGGTTGAAGGCGGTAGGGTGGGAGGCCCAGTTGAGGTTCAAGGGCGGGGGGTGCATTCCAGTGACGAGACCGGCTGAGGCTTGTCCTTGTGCCCTCACCGACAGGGTCTCCATTTGGTAAGAACCCTTGTCTCTGGCGAAGTGACCCGCATCGCAGTTTATCAGGGAGGTCCGGGTGGCCCGAGCCGGGATGGTGGCGCTGGTTCCCGGTGCTGTGACAAGCGCTGTAGCGATGGCTGCAGTTCTCACCGAGCACGCTTGTGTAGGCGAACTCTGCCTGGGAGTTTCCAGGGGACCATTTTCTCTTTGAAATAATAGGAGGTTCCTGGGAACTATTTTTCTCACGTCGTTTATGATGTCTGAAAAGAGCCTTCATTTTCTGTCCTGCTTCGTCATGTTTGTAATCTTTTATGCTTTCCACACTGACTCAGCTCTGCAATGCAAAGTAGGAAGTAGAGTGTTGGTGGGCATCCCTGTTTTGTCACCTCCTCATAAAATACACCTGCTGTTGTGTCTGGTGTTAAGAGCTTTCCCGGAGGTAGGATCATAAAATTATGAATTCATGTAGGATATAGAATTTAACGGCATAAAAATGTTCATAGGATGCTTTTAAGCTCCCCCAAAACTCCGTTGTATTTCAGTCAGATTATCTATTCTTTATATTCTTTACTTGCACACTTCTCTCTTTTGACCTCTCATCACAGTTTGTAAGAAGTAGAATATTGCCAGCACCCTGGTGATTTTCTGTGCGGCAGTTTCCCCCCTCAGCGGTAATGACTGTGTTACTCTCTCTGGCGAGCACTTCTGGGCTTCGCTCTGTAGCTTCACCACATAACTAATCATTCCTAAGCATTATTAATTTGGCTTTGCCTGATATGAGCTGTGTTTATTGGGATTATGCATCATTCTCTGTGTACGTGTCAGGCTTTTGCTCAATATTATGTTGGTGAGTGGTTTCCCTGATAATAGCTCATAGGTGTATCTCCTTTGCTCTGTAACAAGCGTCGGGAAAGCTTACAGGACATAGTTTAGGATTTGTGAGCTACATAAGATCTCTTGAATATGCTTTTTGTTTTACAGTCCTTTAAAAACTCTAGGGGCAGTTGTTTGGTGCAGTGGTTCCAAGGCCCCTTGGGTAAGCCCAGCTCCCATGTGAGAGTCCCTAGTTTAATTCCGTCCCTAGTTCAATTCCCTGCTACTCCACTTCTGATCCGCCTTCCTGCTAATGTACACCCTGGGAGGCAGCTAATGTTATGTGGGTCCCTGCCACCCATGTGCGATACCTGGATTGGAGTCTGGGCTCCTGGCTTTGGCCTGGCCCAACCCTGGCTGTCATGAGCATTTGAGGAATGAATCAACACGTAGATCTCTTTCCGTCTGTCTCCTTCTCTGCCTTCCAAATAAACTGAAAATAAGTATATTAATTTTTTAAAAAAGTAATAGGATTCTTAACAGACTGGGCCAAAGATAGTAGTTTTCTGTCACTATCCGTTTAAATATGTGGCAATTTTTTTCCTGCTATTAATTATACTTGTATTGCTGATGGCTTGGATTATGAGTAATGCTGCTGTGAAACTTATCATAAATGTGTTCTGTGCCTTTTATTTGGTGCAGGCAGGAAATGTATACCTAGACCTACATATTAGGGTCGGGTGGTATAACTGCGGTTGACACAGGTGCCGCCAGGGCCAGGTATTTGGTGCAGTACTTGTCTCTTGAAATGCCCTCACCACATATAGGAATGCCCAAGTTTGAGTCCCAGCCCTGCTTCCCAGTCCAGCTTTCTGCTGGTGTGCACATTGGGAGGTAGTGGTTCATGGTCCAAGTACTTGGGTCTCTGCTACCCACGTAGGAGATCTGGATTGAGTTTTACTGGCTCCTGGCTTTGGCCTGGCCCAGCTCTGGCTGTTGCAGGCATTTGGGAAGTGAACCAGTGAATGGAATGGATCATCTCTCTTTGTCTCTCTGCCTTTCAAATGAAATGAAAATAAATTTAAAAAATATTTTAAAAATGATGAGGCCAAGCTGTTTTCACAGTTCTCTAACAATATCATTTGCTTCACAATATGCTTTACATGGCCTCTTAAAAAATTATGTATTTATTTATGTGGAAATCAGAGTTAATAGAGAAGTTGAGACCAAGAGATCTTCCATCTGCAGGTTCACTTTCCAAATGGCTGCAGTGGCCAAGGCAAGGCCAGGCTGAAGCCAGGAACTTTGTCAGGATCTCCCACGTGAGTGCCAGGGGCCCAAGAACTTGGGCCAACTTCTGCTGCTTTTCCAGCTCCCGAATGGGATGCTAGTGTTGCAGGTGTCAGCTTAATCTGCTGTGCCACAACACTGGACCCTTTACATGGTCTCTTTGGAATATCATTCTATAGCCTAATAACAGATTCTCCTGTGTATTTTCTTAGAACTTTATTGATTTGTCTCTCCCACTGATGTGTGGTGGAATGAGAAGGCCATGCCAAGATGGCCACTGGCAACAGAGCCTGCCTGGCAACAGGCTGTGGTTGGATGGCTTTGGAAACCACATGGTAACGGAGCCTTCCTGGCAACAGGCTGTGATTGGATGGCTTCAGAAACACATGGCAACGGAGCCTGCCTGGCAACAGGCTGTGATTGGTTAGGGCATAAACCGCCCCTTGACCAGATTGGCCGCCTCAGCTATATAAGCTGCTGTACCAACTGAAATAAACGGGTCTGTGGGCTGTTCGCCTCTGGCCTGCTTTCATCCTACTCCTGGGGTCTGTGTGGTGACTCTGCGCCTCTGGCCCCCACCACGCTCCTCCTCTCAGAAGGAATCCACAGCAACACTAAGATTGGCTCGCCTTTCCCTTTTGAGATGGTTTTTGTTGTAAGATGGGTTTCAGCCTTTTACCAGTATCCTCTCTAACATGGATAACTGAATTCCTCTGCTTCGGAGACCTGGTGCAGTGGTGGAGCTCATTCCCCACATTTCTTTGCAGTCTTCCCAGTGAAACGTCACAGAATAAAAGGCCTCCACCCCATTCCGAATGTTGGGCTTTACTGGCCAAAGGTCTGGCATCTTCTGGGGCACCAGATACAGGGATGGTCAACATTGGGCATGGGTGTTACGATGAGTGAGTAGGAGCAGACACTGTCCAGACCCAGAGGAAATGTACCACTTGAATTTTCTCTTTGACCCACAGGTCCTGAGTCTTCAGAAGCAAAAGACTCACATGTGGTGGGGGGGAGTCATGGGCTCTGGCTCTCAGTGTTGCTGACAGCACACTTGATTGAAGACTGAGATTGCTGAAGAGAAAGTTGAATAGATCTAGAGGACGCAAAGGCAGAGCATCCCAGTCGTCAGCTCTTTCCCACGCACAGAAGATGATCCAGGCCCAGGTAACTCACTTCTGGTTTTATTCTTTTCCTTCATCACCTAATGGATTTGTAGAGGTCTATAAAAAGTCAGTTGAGTTCATCTGAACAGTATAAATTTTAAAAAGCAGGATGTGGAAAGAAATAAACTTCATTTTTAAAACTCAGCATCAGGCAAAGTCAATAAGGAATACATGTGCTGTTCATAGGATTAACACTGAATGACTAATGTTGGGACCAGCATGACTGGAGGGTTCTAGATTACAGGAGCTGTCAGCTTGCATCTGATGTCTCTGATAGCCAGCAATACAGCAAGGTCATTGTAATTCACTGGTATGCACTGATTTTGAGAACACAAATCATTTTCTGGAGATATGCCAACATTCCATGGGATTTGGGTGTCAGGAAATTCCTCTCATGTTTCTCTCTAGAGTTTATTTGGATGGTGTCCCGAATGCCTGATGCAGGTTTCCCACTGCTGATTCTCAAAGGAGTTCTGCTAGACCTCTGTATATGGGACTAATTCAGCAAACACAGGGGACCCACACAGGTTGGTTTTAGCCTGTGACAGTCTGGATTTGTCCAGGAATAAAACTTAAACATCCTGGGTAAATGAAAGGACTTTAAAGCAGTTCTCTGTTAACAGCTCACCTAGTGTTTGAATACAGATGTGGATGTCGAGAGTTGAACACTGTTGGCTGGTAAGGGCTTGGGTTTTTGGAATTTACAGGATTTGTTTTAGACCTGTAGCTCATCTTAGAAATTCCAAGTCCTTCCCCATTGTATAGAAAGAGTTGATCTTCTGCAGGAGGAGGTCTAGCCTTTGCACTTAGGCTTCTGGAGGGATCTTTAGCCCTGGGAGTATCCTCCCAGATAGGAGGATCTTTGCTTGCCCCAGTCTAAAAATGTGACCTCTGGTGGCACTTTGAGCTGTACTCTGTCAGTTCTGACCTGTGGAAAAACTGGAGGCTGAAGTTACTAACCCAGCTTCAGGAGGGGCTGGACCTAAGATCAGCCACATGTGGTGGAGCCCCAATAAAATAGCAGTGTGCACATATAAAAACAGTTTCTTCATACATCTCATTCTTTAGCCCTTTTATAAATAATTGGTACTATTTAATTCTTATCATTATATCTGTGTATGTTTGTGTCTATATATGAATTGACAAAAGATATAAACATAGACATCTGTTATAACTATTTTACATGAATGGAATTATATTCCAAAGAACACAACAGCCAACTTGGAGGCACTCACTCTCCATTGACCTAAATGGTACATTTTGAGCATGCAAAGAGTAATTACTGCAACTGATTGATGAACATTAACTATATTAAAATTCTTGTAGTTCATAGTGATTCTTGAGAAAAGTAAAATGCATTTGTTACCACCAGAGGTTGGGAGAGAACCAAGTATTTAATCTGAAAAATTATAAAAGAACATTAATATTTGTGCTTTTTTTGTGTGGGAGGGTATGACTTTTTAAAAATATAGCCTCGCAATCCTCCGCCTAGCGGCGCTGGCACACCAGGTTCTAGTCCCGGTCAGGGCGCTGGATTCTGTCCCGGTTGCCCCTCTTCCAGGCCAGCTCTCTGCTGTGGCCCGGGAGTGCAGTGGAGGATGGCCCAAGTCCTTGGGCCCTGCACCCCATGGGAGACCAGATGAAGCACCTGGCTCCTGCCTTCGGATCAGCGCGGTGCACCCGCAGCGCGCCGGCCGTGGTGGCCATTGGAGGGTGAACCAACGGCAAAGGAAGACCTTTCTTTCTGTCTCTCTCACTGTCTACTCTGCCTGTCAAAAAAAAAAAAAAAAAAATATATATATATATATAGATAGATATATATCCGCTAATTTTGTCATCTCAAGAATATTGTGGAGGGTAGGTTTGTGGTGCAACAGGCTAGGTCATCTCTTGGGATGCCTGAATCCTGCATCAGAGCATTGGTTTGAGTCCTGGCTCCTCTGCGTTCAGTCCAGCTCCCTGCTGATGTGCCTGGGAAGCAGCAAATGGTGATTCAAGTAATTGAGTCTCTGCTACCCATATCGGAGACCCAGATAGAGTTCCTGGTTCCTGGCTTTGGCCTGGTGCAGTCCTGGCTGCTAGAACATTTGAGAAGTTAGCTGATGTATGGAAGACCTGTCTTCCTCACTTCCTCTCTCTCTTTCCTCCTCTATCACTCTGCCTTTCAAATAAATAGATGAATATTTTTTATGAAAGGAATATTATGTAAATGAAGACATGCTCTCTGCTGTGGCCCGGGAGTGCAGTGGAGGACCAGGAGAAGCACCTGGCGTGGGAGACCAGGAGAAGCGCCTGGCTCCTGGCTTCGGATCAGCATGGTGCGCTGGCCGCAGCAGCTATCGGAGGGTGAACCAATAGAAGGAAGACCTTTCTCTCTGTCCACTCTGTCTAAAAAAAAATGCTGATGGGAAAATGTTCCTCTTTGCTCCAAGTGAGCTTTGTAAATTGGGACTCTGTAGGAATGATAAGATTGCAATTTGGGTGGTTTACAGGGCTCTGTCATTTATTAATGAGATATCTGGGGGCTGTGTCCTGGACCAGCAGCCGGGGACTCATGCTCCCTTGTAAGTGGAAATGAGGGCGACTCTGGCCATTCAGGTGTGCAGTGGCTAAGGCCCACTCCTGGGCTTGGGCAGACTGGACATAACCCCCAGCCTTGAGGGCTGCTGAAGGGTTGAGTCGTCTGGACTGTGTAGAGCTGGGTCCCTGGGGAAGAGTGTCTGGCGTTGCCAGCACGCCTTGACGGGGTCCAGTCCAATGGTCTCTTATCCTGGGGGAGAACTTTAAGGTATACGCAGTCCCCAGGCACAAGTCGGGTATGGGTGGCATGAGAAGGTGGGACCAGGCCTGGGGCTGTGTTGGTTTTGGTAGTGATTTGTGACCTTTATAGTTTGCCCTAGGGATTGGACACACTGTGCTGGGCAGTGGTTTTTGGGGTCTGACAGGAGGTCTGGCTGCAGGAAGTGTCTCTCATAGAGAATCTCAAACAGGCCGAGGCGTGTTTCAGATCTTGGGGAGAGACGGCCATGGCCGATTTACTTCTTGCGCTAATTTTGGGAGGGAGGGATCTGTGCTGAGGAGCAGGGAGGCTGGGACACATGTAGGTGGTTTTGGATTTGGAGAGCTCTGCTGACCGCTTGAGCTGTCTGGGAGATGAAGGCAGGGCCATTGAGTCCGGAGAGCACGAGGGAACCCAAGGCTAGGGGTGCTATGGTCAAGAAGGGTCACCACGACCTCAGAGACCTTTTGCATCTTGTAGGGGACGCTCTACCTATCCAGTAAAAGTGTCCACACATAGCAGAAAATAGTCAAGCCTGTTGCAGGGAGGATGTGTGTGAACTCGGCCAGGGACCCCGTCCCCCGTCTTTGGGTAGATTGGAGGAGAGGGACATGTCTCCAGGTACCCTCTGGGTTTATGTGGCAGTGGGTGGGCCATACCTGAATGGCAGCTGGAAGAGTTTGAGGTATACCCTTGCCTGTAAAGTGGGGTCCCACCAAGTCCCAGAAGGATTTTGGCCTTGGTGGAGGTTAAGAATTTTTATATGCCCTTCTGAAGCCAGGATCCAGGAGCTTCTTCCAGCTTTCCCAGAAGGGAGCAGGGGTCCAAGGACTTGGGCCATCTTCCACTGCCCACCCAGGCTATAGCAGAGAGCTGGATCAGAAGTGGAGCCACCAGGACTCGAACCGGCACCCATATGGGATGCTGGCACTGCAGGTGGCAGCTTTACCCCGCTACGCCACAGTGCTGGCCCCTAGCTGCTAAGTATTGCCAGGGTCTCCTGAGTTCAGCCTTTTGTGTCGCAGTGGTCCCCACTGGTGGGGGCCTGCTAGGGTTTTTTGGCAAGAGTGTTCAAGTGAGTCTGGCAGTAAGGTGGCAGGGACGAGGGTTTAGCAGGATTTGATGTTCAGCTCAGGGGTCATAAAGAAAAATAGTATAATTCTATATTTGAGACCTTGGAGTTGAAGGTGTCAGTTATCTGGTGGGCGTAGAACAGCCCTTCCTCCACTCGGGGTCAGCTTTGCTGCCTCTTCAACTAGAAGGGCCTTGGATGCCAGTGCTTAGAAGCAGGGAGGCCACCCTCATGCAGCTGGGCACCGGGGGGGCCCTACAGCCTGAGGGGGACGCTCTTTCCTCGACAGATCAGAACGTGCTCACACCTGGCACGGCTGAAGCAGGAGCTGTGGTCCGAGTTTGAGCTTTCCATTTCTGGGCTCCAGTCCAAGGGATGCCTAACAAGGAGCATGGTTGCTGTTTTGTTGATGGGGCTTATATATGCAAAACAAGGCCTTTGCAGTGGTCCAATAGGTTCTTTGTTCCAGGAATGAAGCATCAGGCCCAGGAACTGGGCCTTAGAAGGAGAAACCTCGCAGTCATAGGAAACCAATTCTTTTTTAAAGATATATTAGTTTATTTACTTGAGAGAGGGGGATAGAGAGCATCTTCCAGCCACGTGTTCACTCCCCAAATGGTAGCAAATAGCCAGAGCTGGGCCAGACTGAAGCCAGGATTTTTTTCCAAGTCTCCCATGTGGGTACAGGAGCCCAAGGACTTGGGCCATCCTCCACTGCTTTCCCAGGTGCAACAGCAGGGAGCTGGATTGGAAATGGAGCAGCTGGGACTCAAACCAAGTGAGCATATGGTATGTTGGCATTGCAGATGGTGGCTTAACCCCCTGTGCCACAGCGCTGGCCCCAAGAAACCAATTCTTACTAGAATGGTATATTTGAATTTGAGGTTTCTTTGGCTACATGCAGTTTTGGAACAGTGAACTACCATAGGGGAGGTGGAGGGTGGATAGATCTGTCCAGATACCAGTGGGCTACCCCAGGCTGTCCGGGTCAGTTGCTCTGACAGGACCTGGGTGTTTATGGGGTACAGAAGCAGCTTCCTTGGGATCTAACCCGGTCTACCAGGAAGCTCTGGAGGGCATCAGGATCTACAGGTCTGAGCCATCGCTGAGGCAGTAACACCTGTACCAGCTGGTAGTTGACTGCCAGAATGGGCGAGTCGCAGGGATACAGCAAGCTTGTAGCCTGTTTTAGGAGGTATTGGGGTTTCCTGGGAAGTAAGTGAATTCTTACAGGATTCACAGATGACAGTTGTCCTGGAATGGGGATACCCCAGACCTATAGTATGGGGACCAGAAGAGCCAGTCAAGGGCAGGTGAGTTCAGAGCTGAAAGTTAGTGCGAAGTTTTGTCATCTTGTAAGGGGGGGGGGGAGTTTGGCAGGATGAGAAAGGAGTGGAAATAAAGGAAATGTCTCCCAGGGTGCATACTACAGGGAGGGCAGACCCTGTGCCCACCGTGTCCACTATCAATTGTTACCTGCCACAGACGGGGTGATGGGGACAGGGGAGCCAGCGCAGTGTCCGGTGAGCCAGTCACCCTCGGTTTCAGGGGCTCCTTGAAGCCAAGGGATGGAGGAGGCACTGTCGTTCTCCTGGGTCACTGGGTGCAGAATGACCCCCTCACACCGAGGACGAAGGGCAGCTTCTTCCACTGTCCCTGTTGCTTACAGATCGGGCAGGCCCAGGAGGGTAGGTTGGGCAGTACCGAGTCCCAGGTGCCCTGGCTCTCATGGGTCCCATAGCCTTGGGCCCTGATTTAACTAGTGATGGTGGCTGCCATGTTTTGGGCTGTCATCGGTGCTGCTTTCTTCTGTTTTCAGGGTCTCCTCCTGGTTGTTAAAGGCCTTGAATGCCAGGGAAAGGAGGCTGGGGTCTTTGGTCTAACTTTTCAAGTTTCTGTAGATGGTCAAAATGGACAGGCGGGATGGCAAGGTCTTCCTTTTGGGATCTAAGTATTACTTTTGCACTGCCTCAATAGGGCGGGGCTTTCATTAGGTTCCTGGGTAACAGTTTGCTATAGTTGACAGGTTTTATGATGGCCTCCATTCATCTCAGCATTTCCTGCTGGGACCCCTGTCCTGATAACTTCGTGGGGGTTCTGCGGGGTGCGGGCGTGGGCCTCATTAGGCCAGAAGCCAGATGTGAGAAGGGTGCGGGCTGAGTGAGCCCAGTTTGCTGTCTGACATGGGGGTGGGACATGAACTCTGATGGTCCCCATTTCCCCTTCCTCCACTTCACGAAGAGGCAAGACATCATGTTGAGGAACAGGAGGCTCCTCACAAGGAGGGGCCGTCCGATACGTCGGGGTGGAACAAGGCCCGGTGGCAGCTTTTGTATAGGTTGGGGTTTTGGAGGGCAGTGAAGGCTTAGCGAGAAGGGACCTTGGCTATTTGCAGTGGTTGCGAGACCTCACCTGAAGGACAGAACTGTGGCTAAGAAGGGCTGGGAGACAGCATTACCGAGGAAAACTTGATGCTTTCTCAGAGTCTAGGGGTCAAACTGATACCAGCTCTTTAGGGTGCACCCAGGGGTCGGATGAGGGGTGAAGAGAGGTCTGCTTCAGCGGGGCAGCCTGCCAACCAGAGGAAAACTAATGGTACTCAAGGTTTGACAGTTCCTCCTCAGAAAGGAATGTCTACCTCTGGGGGAGGGGGGAGTTGTACTTACGCTGGAAGTGTCAGGTCTTTCAGCCCAGGATGGATGGGGTGGTGGGGGTGGAGCAGAAGGCTTTTGACCTTTGTGGAGGACAAAGGGAGGCTGGAGAGATGGAATGAAGTGTAGTCTTCACCCCCAATGGCGGTGGGTACTGGGCATCTATAAAAAGGGCCTTTGATTCCACGAGAGGAGCCTGGGTGTTACCCTGACATGAGCGAGCTTTTCCCTGGAGAGAGAGAGAGAGGAGGATGGGCGAAATTGATCAGGGGGCCAGGGGCACGTATGGACTTGCCTGGACAAGCTGCCACTACCTACCTCGCCATCCATTGGACGTTGGCTTCCTGTGATGAAAAAATTCACCCGAGTGGTCAGCGTGGGCAGAGGTAGATTTGTTGACCGTGCTGCAAGGGAGCAGTGGGCACAGTGCCGGAGGTGGTCATGAACCACATACATGGATCTGCCGTGTCTGTTCAGTTAGGGTGCACTGCCCATGGTCCAACAGGTTTTCTCAGGGAGAGCCTACAGTGCCTTTGGCTTTGGGGTCTTCCCAGTGACCTGGGGGCAGTCCTCCACCTTTTGCACATGCGGTGCAATGTAGTTTCAATGTGACATGTCTGAAAGACTTACTGGTGGGGCTGGCACTGTGGCGCAGTGGGTAAAGTGGCTGCTGGCATCCCACATGAGCACTGGTTCGAGTCCTGGCTGTTCCACTTCTGATGCTATGGCCCGGGACAGCGTAGAGGATGGCCCAAGTCCTTGGGTCACAGCACCCACATGGGAGACCCGGGGGAAACTGCTGTCTGGGGAGTGAACCAGTGGATGGATAACCTCTCTCTCCTCCTCTAACTTTGCCTTTCAAGTTAACCCCTAGACCAAAGATGCTGGTTAAAATGGCCAGGTTCAACTTTAGCCCCAGCTGCAGACTCCAGCTTCCTGCCAGTGCACACCCTGGGAAGCAGTAGGTGCTGCATTACATGGTTGGATCCCTGCTGCTCAAGAGAGACCTGGTTCAGCTGGACCCAATCCTGGCCTCTGTAGGTATTGGGGAGTAAACCAGTGGATGCGCGCTTTCTCTCTTTCTGCCTGTTGAAGCTTTTAAAAATTTAAGTCATGGTTACGTGTGGGAGACCCAGAAGAAACTGCTGGCTCCTGGCTTCGAATCGGCGCAGCTCCGGCCATTGCAGCCATCTGGGGAGTGAACCAGTGGATGGAGGACCTCTCTCTGCCTCTCCTTTGTTATCTGTTACCTCTCCCATCTGCTAGATTTTGGATACCTTTCTCGGATACATGTTCACTGTGTTTAGCATACTATGATATCATGGTATAAGAAATAAGTAGTTTGGTCTTTATCCCTGGTTCCTGAAGCAGCTTTGGAGGAGGAAGGGAAACGGGCATGTCTTGTTATTTATAACCTGGTTTTATTTAAATGAGCTGATTTTTGGAAAGCTAAGGAGAGGCTGCTCTCCCCGAACCTTGTCCTGCCCATCCCCACTAGGCTATTTCTAGTAAGAGTTGTGTGTTTGACTGTGAACTGGTAATAGTAACTAAACCACCTTAAAAATTTACTTATGAGAAGGAGGTCTTCCATCCACTGGTTCACTCCCCCAAATGGCCAGAGCTGCGCCAATCTGAAGTCAGGAGCTTCTTCCAGGTCTCGCACGCGGGTGCAGGGTCCCAAGAACTTGGGCCATCCTCCATTGTTTTCCCAGGCCATAGCAGAGAGCTGGATTGGAAGTGGAGAAAGCCAGGTCTCGAACCAGTGCCCATATGGGATGCTGGCACTGCAGGCGGTGGCCTTACCCACCACGTCACAGCAATGGCCCCCTAAACCACCTTCAAGTTCTGTGAATTCTTCTGGTAGCTTTTCAGACTTGAGGGGTCCGTAGCAATGTATAGCTGGTCAGTCAGAAGTATGGAAGGCCCATATTATATATATATCTATATATGCACATACACTATAGACATATACACACAAATATGTGAATGGTGAAAGACATAACTTCTACACATTGGATAAATGATTCAATGTGTAATTATAGTTACAGTATGTTCTATTGGGATTTTATTAAACTAGGTATATAGATACAACCTATGGAGTGGGAATGAGCAGAAAAATTTAGCGTTTTCTCTGTCTCAAAAGGAAAACACTTTACTAAGCAGAACTGTTGTTACAGGAAGTACTCATGTTTGACGATGTGGCTGTGAGGTTCACCTGGGAGGAGTGGCAGCTCCTGAGCCCCGCCCAGAAGGCCCTGTACCGGGACGTGATGCTGGAGAACTACCGCAGCCTGGTGTCCGTGGGTGAGGACAGCTGCCCCGTGCCGCCCAGCGGGTGCCCAGGCTCCGTATCTGAAAGCTCACAGGGCCTCGATAGACTCCTCCCTCCCCAGGCACACAAAGAGGGACATTCTCCCCTCTCCTTTAGAAACGTGAACACGGTCCGCAGAGGTAATGCGGAGCCCAGTTCAGTATGTCTGTGTCTTCTGTCATTTTCTGTGAACAGGATGGCGAGCCAGCAAACCAGATCTACTCTCCCAGTTGGAACGAGGAGAACCGTGGACCATAGAAGGTGAAAACCACTGTGGAACCCCGCCAGGTGAGTGAGCCCAGGCCAGGAGCAGGCCTCAGAAGTCACACTCGCCATTCTTGAGGGGGGTAAGGAGCCCCTGCAGCCATCTGCCTGCCAGGGTGGGGCCATCGATCCTTTCTGGGAGCCGATTCCTCTATCTCCATCTGGGTTTTCTGTTTGCATAATTTTCCTCTTCCTAGGATTCCTGAATCTCCCCCTTCATCATCCCCTCCCTGCTCTCTTGCTATGGAATTCCACCTTCCTGGCCCCATGGGTTCTGCTGGTCCCTTCCTAGCACCCTCCATCCTGGATGCTGCGTCCCCGAGGCGACCGGCTCTTCCACAGTGCCTTACCCTTACCTTCCCATTACCTGCACTCTGGAGTTGTCCAGAAGTTCTCTTCCACGTTCTCATTCGTTTTCACTTGGACACTTCCTTGAAGCGCCTTCTGTTTATTGGAGGGACTCCCAGACTGACCTCTTTCCAGGATGTCATCCCAGTGTCCCATACATGTGATCGCTACCTTTACTCCTTCTTTCAAAGAGTCCTCAGCATATACTGGCCTGTGGGGAAAACTAACAGCAGTGAGCAAAGACTAATAGACTAGGAGCTTTCATTATAGGAGAGGAGACAAAATACGACACCATCCGGGGCTGGGGTTGTGGAACGGTGGGTTAAGCAGCCACTTGGGACATTGGTATCCCAGTTCGAGTTCTGGCTGCTCCATTTATGATCCAGCTTCCTGCTAATGTGCCATGCAAGAGACACAGGTGGAGTTCCTGCCCAGGCTTGGCTGTGGTGGGAGATGAAGCTCTGTCACTCTGCCTTATAGATAAATGAAGTCACCCATTCAGCATGGAACAGTGTTGCCACACTGAGGCTGCTCTCAGAAGAGGGAACAACGCTGATGGGATACCTTTGAGCCCCAAGATGAAGTCAGTAGGCTGCTGGGTTAGGAGTATTCCAAAGCAGAGAGCAGCAACTTTAAAAGCCAGGTCTTCCAAAACTAACAGTTTCCTCCATTCCTCTCCATCTCCATCCTCCTGAAAACCACTTTGTTTGAAAGTGTGAAGCTCCATGAACCTGAGGATTACACTTGTGTGTGCTCAACACGAGTACTGTGCGTGGTACACAGTAGTCATTTGTAGAAGGAATGAATCTTTCCCTTTGGAGGAGGTGGCCGTCTCTGGTCTGTCATTCATAGGACATTGTATTTTAGCCTCTACATGTTCTAGAATAAGGCCTTTTAAAAAACAGCCAAGTCTAGTTATTACTTATCTCACCTCATTACTGCGTTGACCTTGAGATTTGTAGTTTTTCCAACGTGAGTACCTTTATTCCAAATCAATATAATGGAAAACTTCTTTTGTAGAAATCTGGAAAGCTGACGGTGTGCTGGAACATTTACAGAATGGAAGCGTCATGAACAGAATGGAACAACAGCACGAGCAGAGTGCATTTAAAGATGTTCACTGGAGCAGAACTCCGCTTTTGTTAAGGAAAAATCCTGATACATTCGACTTACATGGAAAGAGATTGAAATCAGATTCAGGATGTGCTGGCCAGAGCAGAAGCAATGAGAGAGAGAACCCTGCCGAGGTTCCTGGAAATGGGGACGCCTTCCTGCCTGCTGGTCAGAGGCAGTTCCACACAGAACCGGCATCCGCTGCAAGCCCAAAAAGCGTCAGCACGAAGTCCCAGCTCGTCAGTTCTAAGCATGGCTCAGCACACACAAAGAAACCGCACATCTGCAGCGACTGCGGCAAAGCCTTCACTAAGAAGTCTGGGCTCGCGGGGCATCAGGTCACTCACACGGGAGAGAAGCCGCACGGGTGTGGGCTCTGTGGGAAAGCCTTCTCCAGGAAGTACATGCTCACGGAGCATCAGAGAATCCACACGGGAGAGAGACCGTATGAATGCACTGAGTGTGGCAAAGCCTTTCTCAAGAAGTCCCGGCTCAGCCTACACCAGAAAACGCATACAGGGGAGAAGACCTACATGTGCAGCGAGTGTGGGAAAGGCTTCATCCAGAAAGGAAATCTCACCGTCCATCAGCGAATCCACACGGGCGAGAAGCCATACACGTGTAGCGACTGTGGCAAAGGCTTCATCCAGAAGACGTGCCTGATCGCACATCAGAGGTTCCACACGGGAAAGGCGCCTTTTGTGTGCAGCGAGTGTGGCAGATCCTGTTCTCAGAAGTCAAGCCTCATTAGACACCAAAGAATTCACACCAGAGAGAAGCCCTTTGAATGTGCTCAGTGTGGGAAAGCCTTTATTTCAAGGCAAAAACTCATTGTCCATCAAAAAACTCACTCGGGACAGAGACTCTATGGTTGTAATGAATGTGGGAAAGCCTTCGCGTACATGTCTTTCCTTGTTCAGCATAAGAGAGTACACACAGGGGGTACCCAGGGACATGCAGGGAAGGGGGAAAATCCTGCAGAGAGGCCCAGCCCACAGCCTACTCGAGATGTTGTACAGGGAAAAAGCCCCGGTCACCCAGTAATGCCACAGGTGCCTTCTGTAGCCCCTCATACATCAATAAATGTCAGTGGCCTTCCAGCAAATAGGAATGGAGTTGTTGTGTGGCAGCCTGGGGGCAGGTGTGTACCCTCGGGAGGTAACAGTGGATTTGCACAGGGAGGAAACCTGATGAATACAGTGAGTGTGGTGGTGCCTTCGGTGATCAATTTCATCTTATTTTACGTTACAGCAAACCCTTAGGAAGAGGCTCAGGTGCATTCTAATCAGAAAAGAGCAAAAATGTTCGTTGTGTGGCTGTAAAGTATACAGAGAAACTGTATAACGCAGAGACTGGGGGAGTCTGATGTAGGCGCCTGTTTAAATATACGCTTCATCGCAGGCATACTGACGTTGATTGCCCAGTCCTATACATTGTCATCACATTTGTGTCAATTAAATGCGTGAAGGAAGCCTGAGCTTATTTTTTATTTTTTTTATTTTTTGACAGGCAGAGTGGACAGTGAGAGATACAGAGAGAAAGGTCTTCCTTTTTGCCGTTGGTTCACCCCCCAGTGGCCGCTGCGGCCAGTGCACCGCGCTGATCCAATGGCAGGAGCCAGGTACTTATCCTGGTCTCCCATGGGCTGCAGGGCCCAAGCACTTGGGCCATCCCTCCACTGCACTCCCTGGCCACAGCAGAGAGCTGGCCTGGAAGAGGGGCAACCGGGACAGAATCCGGCGCCCCGACTGGGACTAGAGCCTGGTGTACCGGCGCCGCAAGGTGGAGGATTAGCCTAGTGAGCCGCAGCGCCGGCCCTGAGCTTATTTACAGAGAGGAAATAAGTACTGTGCATGAAAAGCCAAGTAACAAGTAGTTGGTGGAGAGGATTAATACTCATGGATGTGGGGCATGTCTGTCACCTCAACTTCCCCACCCCAATGTAAAGGACTAGCTGAACTTCAGGGCGTCTTCCGACAACTTTATATTATATAGAAGGACCTATGAAACAGTAGCCTTACATTCATCCAGTCAATGAATAGATGACAGATGTTTGCTCTGTACCTGGTCCTGTTCTGGGGGCTGAGGGGACAGTGCTGCGGAGTGCAGGAGCAGTCTTGTCTGGGGTGGACAGCACTGACTGGACTGGATCATCAAGTGGTATATTTCCACCAGCTGACCTAAGAAGATCTAAGTATCCACAGTGGGCGAAATGGACATGAGTAACGCGCTCAGGGGGATACGATGTGTTGTTCAAGGCCCATATTATGAAGGATGGAGAAAAGACTGGTCTTGGTACTTAGGCTCCATTAGCAGTTTTAATACCCATGATGCTTTATCTCTAAGAGATCAAAGATTCCCTGATAATTTTTATTACAACTGTAAAAGCATTCGAAGTAGTGGCATTTAACCTACTAATTAAAATACCAGCATTGCACATCAGAGTACCCAAGTTCAATTCCTGGTTCTGGCTCCAGACTCGCATCTTCTGCCAATGTAGACCTTGGAAGATGGCTCAAGTGATTGTGTTCCTGCCACTCAAATGAGAGGTCAGGTTATGGTGCCAGCTCCCAGCTTTGGCCCCAGCCATCATGAACATTTGAGGAATGAGCAGATGGGCAGTGTCAATCTTAAAAATTTGAGGGGAGAAAGCAGAATTTTAAGTATACTCACTCGCCACGTTTCAGATGTTCAGTAGCCCCATGTGAACAGCTGTTTGCCTTGTGTGTCCCATGCCTAGGCCACTCATTCTACCCTGAATGGACCTGATACTATATTTTTTCCCTTAAAGATTTATTTGAAAGATATCCACTGATTCATTCTCCAATGGCCTCAACAGCCAGGTCTCGGTGATACCAAAGCCAGCAGCCAGGAGCTCCATGTGGTCTCCCACAAGGCTGGTAGTGGCCCAAACACTGCCTTCCCAAGTGCATTAGCAGGAAACTGGATTGGAAGTAGAGTGCCCAGGACTGGAGTTGGTTCTCTAGGATGGCATGATGCACTCACTAGAGGAGACCTAACCTGCTGTGCCATAACAGTTTGATGTTAGCTTTTTTTAAAAACAAAGCTTGTTTAATTTTGTCAACATTAGTTTCAGCTTGGTGATGTAAAACATTACCGTGTTTTTACAATACACTTTGATGTGTATTTTGGCTTATTGAGGCCTAGTAGAGGAGGGTGGTCCAAAACAGTGGTTTCCTATGATTTGTTTACCAGAAGATTGTTTTGCCGAGATTGGGCGAGCATCGTGCTGCAGGTTGAATGCTGGCACCCCATACCAGAGTGCTGTCCGCTTTCCTCACGATCCAGCTTCCTTTTACTGTACCTGGGAAGGCTGTGGATAATGGCCCAAGTGGGAAACCCAAAGGGCGGTCCACAGCCTGACCTGGACCTGGCTCTTGAGGCCATTTGGAGAGTGACTCAGTGGTTGAAAGCACTCCATCTCCTTCCTGTCACTCTGCCTTTCAAATAAGTCTTTAGAAATTTTGCTAAGATTTAAGTTCTCAAAAGCAATCTGAAAGTTTAGAGAAATTTCCAGCTAGTGTTTGTTTTGTAAATATTTTCAAACCACCTATTTTACAAAGGATATGTGGCTGTATTATATGAAGAACTCTCAAAACTCAACAGTAAGAAAAACTAAAGAGGAAAATAGTTGAACAGGTATTTCATCAAACAAGATAGCACAAATATCAAGTGACATTTGTGACATGCAAGTTTAAACTACAGTGATACTATACATGCCTATTAGGACCAGTTGTTTAAGAAGCAGAGAGGGCTCCCATCTGCTGGTTCATTCCTAATGAGCCTCAGCTGCTGACGACTGGTGTGGGGAATTCAGTGTAGGTTTCCCTCACGGGTGGCAGGAGTTAAATCCCTTGAGCCATCAGCCACTGCCACCTAAGGTCCACATTAGCAGGAAGTTGGAATGGGGAGCCAGCGCCAGGAATCAAACCCACAGATGCCAGTGTGGATGTGGGCATCCTAACTGTATCAACTGCTAGGCCAAATACCAAGAAACGACGATTTTAAAAAATCAGTAATGACGAGGATGTATCCTAGTTGGAAGTCTCATACATTAGAATGCAAAACACTACAGTTTGGAACCCTAAACTGTTCCCCTTTGTTAGATGCATTTAGTTTTTCTTAGTTTCGTCTGAGCTAATTTTTATTCTGTAACTTATTAAAGTTGTGTTTGTGAAACAAATGTTATGCAAATAAGGAATGGGTGACCCGAATCTAGATCCAGATGTAAGCTTGGCGTCTGCTCCCTTCTCCCCGTGAGTCTCCCCACGATGTCTGCTGTACCGAGGCTCTCTGGGGAACAGCCGTTCTGCTGTTCAGTCCCCAAACCTGCACAAGATGCTGCCTACAGCTTCTACAGAAGGCCACGGCCACACTGATGGGTTAGGAAGAGTCCGAGATGTGGCCGAGCAGGCACACTGCTCCGGCTGAAGCTCTCGGTGTGGTGCTTGCCCAGCGTGACCAGGAAGTAGGGCAGAGCCTCTGTGTGGTGGCCCAGGAGATAGGTAGTGCCCCCTCCTCTGCATGGTTCATCTAGAAAGAAATTATCTTGGTGCAGCAGGTGAAGCTCCCATATTGGAGTGTTCGAGTCACAGCTGCTCTGCTTCCGGGTGAGCTCCCTGCTAATGTGCTCAAC
The DNA here is from genome assembly GCF_964237555.1 of Oryctolagus cuniculus. Taxonomy (NCBI): domain Eukaryota; kingdom Metazoa; phylum Chordata; class Mammalia; order Lagomorpha; family Leporidae; genus Oryctolagus; species Oryctolagus cuniculus. Next base: position 6,586,579 of record NC_091449.1, on the reverse strand, counting down.
TGCTGGTGCCCCTGTACCCATGTGGGCAACCTGGATGGCGTTACGGGCTCCTGACCTCAGCTTACACTGGCCCAGCCCCCATTGCAGCCATTCAGGAGTGGACGAGTAGATGGATGATCTGTCTCAGCCATTCAAGTAAATAAATCTTTAAACACACACTTCCATTTGAAAGGCAGACAGATCTGTCATTCACTGGTTCATTCTCCAACCACCTGCTACAGGCCGAGCTGGACTAGGCTGAGGCCAGTAGCCAAGAACTTCCCACCACTTGAGTCATCCCCTACTGCCTCCCAGCATGCACATTGGCAGGAACTTGGTTCAGAAGCTGAGGCAAGACGAACTCAACAGAGTCCCGTATGGGATGTGGGCATCCCAAAGTGCCCACATGGGCATCTTTAAAAATGGTTAGTCCTGGTAAAACTGGTGAAAATGTTAGGAAGGCAGACATTACCCTATGTGTGTGAAAGAAAAAACTGTACAAGAAATAACGGGAGGAACAAAGCAGACCGACATTTATCCGAAAGCCCTGCCCATCTGATAACTCTGTAGGGGGCCCAACCTCCTGTCATCCCCCAGAGATACCTCAGGCGTCTTCCTGACCTGGTGACAAAGCTATTGATAACGCTGAGCCATAAAACCTTGGGGAGAATTTCACAAACCCGAAGGCTTGTAAGCCCTTGGCCCAGCAATATCCCAGAAAAAGGGAGGGAAAAGAAGTGGTGGAAAGTAGACCCCACACCTGCAGAAACCCTTGTGTTTGCCGAGTCGCCCATCCGGCCTGTCAGATACACTATCTCACTAACCTTTGATAGCTTTCTTAGCACCACCATCTCAGTCTACAAAAATCCATTCCAGTCACCCACAGTAACACCTTTTTGGTGGTCCAGCCAGGAGGGAAGAGTAGGGTGAGTCCTGAGTACCCTTCTGTTTGCCTGAGGGCTGCTCTGTGTCTAGCCCACTTCTACCCCTTCTCCTGCCTTCTCTGGTCCAGTGTCAGCCACCAGCTCCTCACTGCACCCGTGCAGGCCTGGGAAGAGCAGTTGCATGCTACCTAGGGCACCTGCCCGATACTCCATGTTAGGATAAGTCAGGTACAGGACAGGGCCGACTGCATCAGGTGCCCTGCTGGCCTGAAGGTAACTCCACATTTTGTAGGCACACTGTAACACACACACCCCTCTGGAACTCAAGACAGTCCAATATGGGATGTGGGCATCCCAAGTGGTGGATTAACCACTGTGCCAGATGCTCACCCATACATTACCCACACATGGGCATCTTTAAAAATGGCTAGTCCTGGTAAAACTGGTGAAAATGTTAGGAAGGTAGACAATCCTTTTAGGAATCTTACAGCAACTGAGCTTGCCCTCCCCTTGGCCTTTCCCAACTCGCTTGCTTGATGTCAGCCAAAGTCTCTGCTGCACCCACGCAGACACCCGTCCAGGAGTTAAATCCAGGGAGGGTGTTCAGTGCAAGAAGACTCCATGGTAGGATAAGCCGGGAGGGGAACAGAGAGATTGCGGTAGGCACCTGCTATCCTGAAGACAGGGTCCGCATTCCACAGGCACGCTGTGGGAATATGCCTGCCACTCCTACAGGACAGTCTGGTCATGAATACCTTACAAGGAACTGAGACCTACTCTCTCCTAAACTCGTTTCTCTGTCTCTCCTGGCCCTGCCCTCTTGTGTTTGGCCTGCACAAATGTCTGTCTGCCACCTGCACTTTTGTCTCGGATGTCAGGAGGAGGAGGGACACTGTTGCCGGGGCTGAGGCCCAGTTTCAGCCTCATTGATTGAGGCTCATGGGCAGCTTCCATCTTTCAAGTTCAAAGTCCATTTCACCTTATTGATAGACTATTTTCCCTCATTTCCGAGTTTGCATTTTATTGGTGACTTCTTTGGTTGCTGTATCTAAAAAGTTGATAACAGGTCTACTTGATTATCTTTTTTCTTAAATACATTAAAGTTCTTCCAAGTAATGGGATGATGCCACATGCTAAACCCTTATTCAGAGTTTTTCTTTGCTGTCATAACTGACCTGAGAAATAAGGTTTTTATGCATCATGGAGGATTTTTGTCAGGCTTATTTTTTTGTAAGGCTTATTTGAAAGAACAGTTAGATACAGATACAGAGAGATCTTCCATCCAGTGGTTCATTCCCCAAGGCCACAATGGTCAGGGCTGGACAAGGCTGAAGCCAGGAGCCTCATCTGAGTCTCCCGTGTGGGTGCAGGGGCTCTGGCACTTGGGCCATCCTCTGTTGCTTTCCCAGGTGCATTAACAGGGAGCTGGATTGGAGGTGGATCAGCTGGGACATGTGGGATGCCAGCATCACGATTGGTGGCTTAACCTGGCTGCCCCTCCCTGTTGTCTTTGTCGAATGTGGAAAGAGCTTTGGGAGAGCTGGCTCTTGAAGGAGTTAAGATTATCTGCCTCCTTTTACATATTCCAGTGACCTCCTTACAACTCTGATTCAATATGGCTCACAGCTCTGGTTAAAATTCCCTTGAGTGGATTATTACTTTTGCAATGATCTAAAGACCCTGTTTTTACCACATGTTTTAGTGCCTGATAATTTTTTTAGCTTCAAAGTTCTAAATTGAGTTTTGGGACTTGAGACTTTCCATCTAGGTCCCAGAAACCTCAAAGGCTGTGGCTCTCACCCTGAGGAGACAACAGCTATTTGAGATCCTTTGGATCAAGTGAAGTTCAGTGTTTGGTTCTGAGAGGATGCCAAACCTATGTGGTGTTTACATAACTGTGCATTTGCTGTGACATGAGTATTCTGATTTATCACATATGTAAAGATACATCCTGTACACCTGGCTCAGTGACCTCTGGTGGGACCCTCGGCTTTATACCAGACACGACCGGCCCCGCCCCCTCTAACATTTCCACTGCGAGCTCTGCAGAGAATAAGAAGGCAACGCAGGAGGGCTCAGGCTGGGTTGCTTCAGTGCTTGTGAGAAATGGCAGAGGGGGGCACTCTTTCCCATCCCTGGTCCTGACCACGGCCAGGTCAGCTGGAGTCACGTGTCCAGCACCCTCCCCTGTCCCCTTCAAGTCCTGGCACAGAAGTCTGCATCCCATGGGGAGGAGGCTATTACCTGCCCATCTAGGGGTTGAGATGATGGGACCATGTGGATGGAGTTCAACCCCTGGGCAGGATGTCCCTGTCGGAAAGGGGTAGGTTACCCAGCAGCCACGCTCATACTGTGGCACACAGTTGTGTGTTCCTGAAGCTGGTGGAGTCAAGAAAAAAGGGATGCCACACGGGGACTCAGGCCATTGTCCGCTGCCTCCCAGGGCATGCATTAGGAGTAACAGAGGCGATCTTGAGCATAAGAAATTCAGAATGTTCACACATTACAATCGGTCCTCAGTATCAGTGCGTTCTGAATCTGTAGCTTGAACTAATGCCAACTGAAAACATTTGAAAAAGACACTGTGCCGAGATACAAGAGGGCTGAGCAGAGAGAAGCCAGTCACCTCCGCCACAGGAAAAAACCAGCACAACAAAGGAAGGATCACATCGCCGGGGAACTGAGAAACATTTTCATTAAAATACAAACGAACAGCAAAAAGACTTCCTAAGACATAGGAGAGGACGGCCATGTTGCTGGCAGCTGCGGCTAGTTGCCACTGCATGTACATGCCTGGTTCATGGCCAGGGAATGCCATCTTGCCAGCAAAAGGAAGGCACTGTGGCCCCTGCCATGAGCACCACTAACTGGGAGAATCCCACAGGCCACACCGACTTCAAGTCAAGCCTGGGGACCCGACTGTGGTCCGAGTGACTACTTTGCTCTGACAATGTCTCCCTGTCCCCAAAGTGCCAGAGTTGGTCTGCTGGGGTGGAGCTGCTGGTGAACTCTTAGTTTTGGAAATGACAAGCAGTCCTGCTGCTGCCAGAAGCCACCAGAGCCAGAAAGGACACTTTGAAGAGCAGGCCCCCCGTGCCCTCCACAGGTGGTAGTTCTGGGTAAGCCCAGAGCTCTGCGCACTCATGCTGCATGATACACGATACAGGCTCTGGGGATTCTTGGCTTCTTGAGGGTAGCACCAGTAGAAATCAAACATATCTGAGAGGACCAGATCTGGGGAGTTCCCTCTATGCTACCTGGCTCTTGGTGCTGGGAGCTCAGGGCACTAGTCGTAGTGTCACCCTTGTGTGCTGGTGGGAACTGTTGGAAGTTCCATCTGTTTCTTGCAGATCTAGGAATGTTAATGTTGATATTACAGTCTCTGGAGTAACACTCTGGTGGTTATCTGGAGAGCTCCATCTGCATTGCTGTACTTCAGGTGGGCGCCTATCATAATCCAACACAGTGAGACCTGGGTAATGACTCCACTGAACCGCAGAACCAGGACTGTGATGAGTAGTACTAATCTCAAGACTCATGCAAATATACCTGTGAGACTTGAAGAACCTGCCTGCATTCCACCTCTGGACCCATACCTGCCCATGCAAAATCCCAGTGTATCTTATAGTCACCCAGCAGCACTGGGCCAGGGTCCTCTTCACATCCCCCAGGTCTGGGACTAGGAGTTTCGGTGTTTTAAGCCCCAATGCCACTTACACTTTCCCAGCAGCACCCGAGGAAAGTTCCTATCCACAACTCACAGTCCTAGAGCTACAGTTACTGGAGCCACAAGCCCCATTATAACTCAGGTGTGCCCAGTGGACAAGAGCACAGTCCCTGGGTGTCCCAGCATCAAGAATGAGGCTTAGGCTGTCACGAACCCTAGTGTGAAAGCCCCATTATAACTCAGGTGTGCCCAGTGGACAAGAACACAGCCCCTGGGTGTCCCCCAGCATCAAGAATGAGGTTTAGGCTGTTGCAAACCCTAGTGTGAAAGCCCCATTATAACTCAGGTGTGCCCAGTGGACAAGAACACAGCCCCTGGGTGTCCCCAGCATCAAAAATGAGGCTTAGGCTGTCACGAACCCTAGTGTGAAAGCCCGCATTATAACTCAGGTGTGCCCAGTGGACAAGAGCACAGCCCTGGGTGTCCCCCAGCATCAAGAATGAGGTTTAGGCTGTCGCAAACCCTAGTGTGAAAGCCCGCATTATAACTCAGGTGTGCCCAGTGGACAAGAGCACAGCCCTGGGTGTCCCCAGCATCAAGAATGAGGCTTAGGCTGTCACGAACCCTAGTGTGAAAGCCCCATTATAACTCAGGTGTGACCAGTGGACAAGAACACAGCCCCTGTGTGTCCCCCAGCATCAAGAATGAGGCTTAGGCTGTCGCAAACCCTAGTGTGAAAGCCCGATTGTAACTCAGGTGTGCCCAGTGGACAAGAGCACAGCCCTGGGTGTCCCCAGCATGAAGAATGAGGCTTAGGCTATCGCAAACCCTAGTGTGGCTGACACCAAACTCTCTAGAGAGGAAAGATACACACACTAGAAAACCACATCTGCTTCCAGGTCATACTTCCACCTGCAGAAGCTGCGGCAGACAACACAGCTGTGGCACTTGTGGCCACTGCCGACTTCAAATACGCTGAGGAAATCACTCAAATTACACTCCTGGGCTCATCTAGAAGCAAAGCCAAATCAACAAGCCTATTGATGCCCTGCATTCCTTCTAAACAAAAATATTTTCCAACAAAACCTAATTAATAAGAAGGGGTGGAGGATCCAAGATGGCGGAGTAGGGAGGGAGCTTACTGCTCCAGTCTAGGAGAAGATAGTTTAAAGGTAGTGGCGAGAGTGCAGTCTCAGGGAAGAGTTAGGGAGAAGATGGCAGAGGAAACTCCATGCAAGTTAGAGGGACACTGGACCTACGTGGAGGGTGTGGACATGTACAACTCAGGACCCCAGCAGCCGAGAGCCTCAGCACCAGCTTTGGAATGAGGCAAGACCAATCTGCAGCTGTCCAAGCCACTGGTGATAAAGCTGCAAGGAAGAGCCTGGCAGGAATCGCACTTGGAGCCCAGTGCAGGGAGAGCACAGTATACCTGCCAAACTAGAGGCGGGAAAGGGGCAGCATTTCTCCCAACCACCCTGCACTGATGTCCTGTAACAAGCTGAGAGAGGGCAGGCACCATACTGGACATCAGTAACAGCTGTGCCAACTTGTGTCCCCATGCCCAGCAACCAGCCAAGCAGAGACACCAGAATCTGGCTGGGAGCACTGACAGGGAGCTGGGTGCTCATGACTGTGCAAGGCTTGTGTGCCGGGACTGTGAGAACACTGGCTGTGTGGGAGGGCTCAGGGTGTGGCAGGGACTTTGGGCAGTCACTGTGGGAGGTTACATACACTCGGGCTTGATTCCCTGGGGAGGGTCATTGCTGTGGAATCCATGCTTACACTGAGGACTGCGTGGATCCTTTGTGTGGTTCTTGGGGCAGCACAGATGAATATTATACCTACTGTGACTGGCACCAGGCATTGGTCTCCTCTGAGAGGAGGTGAGTGTGAGAATGCATCAGAACAGAACAAACCTCCCCACTGATAAAGGCTTACCATACCTTGGAACCCCCCCACTCACCCTGGAGCACTGAACAGAGCTCCCTGGCTACGCCACCACACACCTCTAGGTATTCACTGAAAAAGTAGACACTCTAGTAAGCCACATAGTCCAAAGATAAAAGGCATCACATGGAAAAAACAAGATAAAAAAGAAACCAAACATCTCCACAAATGCAGAATAAACACAGCAATTCAAGACAAGAATAAGGAAGACAATATGACACCCCCAAAAGAACACATCAATAGTGGAATGTGAAGATGAAAAGATTGAAGAAATGCCAGAAATGGAATTCAAAAAATTGATTGTAGGATTACTTAGAAGTATGCAGAAGCAAATCCACAAACTAATGAAATCTGTACATGACATGAAAGAAAATCTCAATTTCATTGGAGAAATTAAGGAGAAATCCAAATAAAATCTTGGAAATAAATCAGTAAAACAAATTTAAAAATGTGGTAGAAAGCCTTAACAACAGACTCAGTAAAGCAGAAGAAATATTATCTGAATTAAATCGCAGGAAATTTAAGAGTCAGATAAAAAAAAAACTAAAACACCATTGTAGATCTATGGGATACTATCAAATGACCCAACATCTGGGTCTTAGGAATTCCTGAAGGTGTGGAAAGAGAATGGATTAGAAGGAATTTTTAGTGAAATAATTACAGAAAACTTCCCTAATTTGGAGAAACAAAGGACTATCTAAGTACAGGAAGCACACAGAACTCCTAATAGACATAACCAGAAAAGATCCTCACCACAACACATAGTAGTCAAACTCACCACAGTACAACATAAAAAAAGATTCTAAAATTTTCATGAGAAAAATGCCAGATTACTTTCAGAGGATCTCCAATTAGACAGCAGACATCTCATCAGACACCCTACAGGCTAGGAGAGAATAGTGAGATAGATTCTCCAAGTATTTTTTAAAAATATTTTATTTGAAAGGCAAAGTTAGAGAGGCAGAGGCAGAGAAAGAGGTCTTTCACTGCTGGTTCACTCCCCAAATGGCTGCAGTGGCCAAAGCTGTGCTGATCCGAGGCCAGAAGCTTCTTCTAGGTCTCCCATGCAGGTACAGGGGCCCAAGGACTTGGGCCATCTTCTACTGCTTTCCCAGGCCATAGCAGAGAGCCATATTGGAAGTGGAGCAGCCGGGACTCAAACCAGCAAGCACCCACATGGGATGCTGGCACTGAAGGCAGCAGCTTTACCCACTATGGCAGAGCACCAACCCCTATTCCAAGTCTTAAGAGGAAAAAAAACTGACTCCAGAATACTGTACCATGAAAAGTTCTCATTTATGAATGAAGGTGAAATATCTTCCATAACAAACATAAATCGAAAGAATTCATCACTATTTGCCCAGCTTACAAAAGATGCTTAAAGATGTGATGCACACAGAAACATAGAAACATGGTCATCACTATGAAAGAAGGTGAAGGCAGAAAATCTCCCTGTATAAGTACAAAGGAAATCCAAAGTAAACACTAGGAACATTTATGGAAAAATGCCAGGGCCAAGTCATTACTTATCAATAGTCACCTTGAACATAAATGACCTCAACTCTTCAATTAACAGATCCAGACTGGATGAATGGGGGAAAAACATAGCCATCTATTTGTTACCTACAAGAAACATCTCTCCAACAAAGATACACACAACACGAAAGGATGAAAAATATTCCATGATAACAGAAACCAAAAGAGAGCTGCTGTAGCCATCCTAATATAAGATAAAAACAGACTTTAACACAAAAACTGTTAAGAGAGACAATGAAGGGCATTATGTAATGATTAAGGGATCAATTCAACAGGAAGATGTGACTATAATAAATGTATGTGCACCTAATTACAGATCACCTGGCTATTTAAAAGAAATGTTAATGGATATAAAAGGAGACATAGACTACAATACCCTGCTTTCAGCAATGGAAAGATCAAACAGAAAATCAGCAAGGAAAAACAGCTAATTGACACTATAGCCCAATGGACCTAACGGATATCTACAGAACTTTCCATTCTACAGTTGCAGAATACACATTCTTCTCACCAGTGCATGGAACTTTCTCTAGGATTGACCACGTTAGGCCATAAAGCAAGTCTCAGCAAACTCAAAAAAAAAAAAAACTCAAAACCATACCATGCATCTTCTCTGACCACAATGGAATGAAGCTGGAAATCAACAACTGAAGAATCTCTAGGATATATGCAAACACATGGACAACATGCTCCTGAATGACAGTGGGTTACTGAAGAAATCAAAACAGCAAATTTCTGGAAACAAATGAAGATGACAACACAACATATCAAAAACATATGCGATACAGCAAAAGCAGTGTTAAGAGAAAAGTTTACAGCAGTTGGGGCCTACATCAAGAAACTGGAAAGACGCCAAATAAGTGAGCTATCAATGCTTCTCAAGGACCAGGAAAACAGCAGCAAACCAAACTAGTAGGAAAAAATAAAACTAGAGAATAAACAAAACTGAAACAAAAAAAAAAATACAAAAGATCAGCAAAATGAAAAGCTGGTATTTTCAAAAAACAAAATTGACACACCATTGGCCCAACTAACCCAAAAAAGGGGTGGAGAAGACCAAAATCAATAAAATTAGAGATAAAAAAAGGATATGTAACAATAGACACAGAAATAAAAACCAGAAATTACTACAAAGAGCTGTATGCCAACAAACCAGGAAACCTAGAAGATAGAGATTCCTTGACACATACAAGCTACCTAAGACATAGAAAAACAGAAAAAGACAGAAAACCTAAACAGACCCATAACCAAGACAGAAATTGAATCAATAAAGACCCTCCCAAAAGTAGAGCCCAGGAGCTGAATTCTACCAGACATTTAAAGAACTAACTCCAATTCTTCTCAAGCTATTCAAAACAATTGAAAGGGAGGGAATCCTATTAAATTCTTTCTACAAAGCCAGCATCACCTCAATGCCTAAACCTAAAAAAAATACATCAGAGAAAGAACTACAGACCAATTTCCCTGATGAACGTAGATGCAAAATCTTCAAAATACTAGCCAATTGAATCCAACAACACATCAGAAAGATCATTCACCTGGACCAAGTGGGATTTATCCCTGGTATGCAGGAGTGGTTCAACATTTGCAAATCAATGTGATATATCACATTAACAAACTGAGGAACAAAAAGCATATGATTATCTTAATAGATACAGAGAAAGCATTTGATAAAATGTAACACCCTTTAATGATGAAAACTAAGCAAATTGGGTATAGAGGGAACATGACTCAACACAATCAAGGCCATTTAGGACAAACCCAGGCCAGCATCCTGTTGAATGGGGAAAGATTGGTACCTGATCTCAGTGGGAATGCTTCCAGACAGGGATGCCCATTCTCATTCTATTCAATATAGTCCTGGAAGTTTTAACCAGAGCCATTAGCCAAGATAAAGAAATCAAAGGGATACAAATTGGGAAGGAGGAAGCCACACTATCCCTTTTAGCAGATGACATGATTCTGTACATAGGGGAACCAAAAAGACTCCACTAAACTATTGGAACTCATTGAAGAGTTTGGTGAAGTGGTAGGAATAAAATCAATACACAGGGGCTGGTGCTGTGGCACAGTGAGTTAACACCCTGGCCTGAAGTGCTAGCATCCCATATGGGTGCCAATTGAGTCCCAGCTGCTCCACTTCCGATCCAGCTCTCTGCTATGGCCTGAGAAAGCAGCAGAAGATGGCTCACGTCCTTGGGTCCCTGCACCCACATGGGAGACTAGGAAGAAGCTCCTGGCTCCAGATCTGCACAGCTCTGGCTATTGCAGCCAATTGGGGTGTGAGCCATCAGATGGAAGACCTCTCTCTCTCTCTCTCTGCCTCTCTTCTGTGTAACTTCCAAATAAATCTTTAAAAATATAATCAGTATACAAAAATCAATAGCCTTTGTATACAGACAATTCATGGCTGAGAAAGAACTTCCAAGATCAATCCCATTCACAATAGCTACAAAAAATCAAGTACCTTGCCATAAATTTAGCCAAGGATGTCAAAAGATCTCTATGATGAGACTTATAAAATATTAAAGATGTAGGGCTGGCACCGTGGCTCTCTTGGCTAATCCTCTGCCTGCGGTGCTGGAATCCCATGTGGGCACCGGATTCTAGTCCCTGCTGCTCCTCTTCCAGTCCAGCTCTCTGCTGTGGCCCAGGAAGGCAGTGGAGGATGGCGCCTGCACCCACGTGGGAGACCAGGAGGAAGCAACTAGCTCCTGGCTTCAGATAGGATCAGTGCCGGCCATAGCAGCCATTTGGGGAGTGAACCAATGGAAGGAAGACCTTTCTCTCTGTCTCTCTCACTGTCTAACTCTGTCAAATAAGTTTTTTTTTTTAAAAAAAGATGTAGAAGATACAAAAAAGAAAGAAAGAAAGAAAGAAAAATCTTCCATGTTCATGGATTGGAAGAACCATCATCAAGATGTCCATAACACTGAAAGCAATTTACAGATTCAGTGCAATACCAATCAAAATACCAAGGACATTTTTCCCAGAGAAAAAATGATGCTGAGATTCATATGGAAATACAGGAGACCTTGAATAGCTAAAACAATCTTAAACAAAAACAAACCTGGAAGCATCACAATACCAGATTTCAAACCATACTACGGAACACTTATAATCAATAGCCGGGGACAAAACAGATGGATAGACCAATGGAACAGAATAGAGACACGAGAAATCAATCCATGCATCTAAAACCAACATATTTTGACAAAGGATCTAACATCAATCTCTGGAGCAAGGACAGTCTCTTCGACAAATGGTGCTGGGAAAACTGGATCTCCACGTGCAGAAGTATGAAGCAAGACCCCTACCTTACATCTTACACAGAAATCCACTTAAAATGGGTTAAAGACCTAAATGTATGACCTAATACCATCAAATTATTAGAGAACATTTGGGAAACCCTGCAAGACATTGGCACAGGCAAAGAGTATTTGGAAAAGACCCCAGAGGCACAGGTAATCAAAGCCAAAATTGACAAATGGGACTATATCAAGTTGAGAAACTTCTGTACTGCAAAAGATACACTCAGCAAAGTGATGAGGCAACCAAAAGAATGGGAAAGATTACCTTCAAACTATGCAACTGATAAAGGATTAACAACCAGAATATAAAAAGAGATCAAGAAACTCAACAATTACAACCCAGTTAAGAAATGGGCAAAGGTCTCAGACATTTTTCAAAAGAGGAAATCCAAATGACCGGCACATGAAAAAGTAATCAGGATCACTAGCCATCAGGGAACTGCAAATCAAAACCACAGTGAGGTTTCGCCTCACCCTGATAGAATGTCTCTCATACAGAAGTCAACAAACAAATGCTGGTAAGGATATGGGGAAAAACATACCCTAATACACTGTTGGTGGGAATGTAAACTGGTATAGCCACTGTGGAAGACAGTGTGGAGATACCTCAGAAATCTGAATGTAGACCTACCACATGACCCAGCCATCCCACTCCTGGGAATTTACCCAAGGAAAATGAAATCAGCATATGAAAGTTAACTTTACCCCCATGTTTATTGCAGCTCAATTCACAATAGCTAAGATATGGACTCAATCCAAATGCCCGTCAACTAAAAACTGAAGAAATTATTGGGTATGTACAGCATATGTACACAGTAGTAAAATAAAAATAAAACAAAATCTGGTCATTTGCAACAAAATGGATAGAACTGGAAAAATGATCATACCTAGTGAAATAAGCCAGTCCCAAAGGGCAGATACCACATGTTCTCCCTGCGCAGTGATGACTAATAGAGCACCTACAAGGAAATCTGGAGAAGTGAAATTGATACTTTGAGAAGCAATGACTTTGTACAGCCCTTGTCTTGACTGTTGAGGAACAGCCCCCCCCCCCAATTTGTTGAACTCTTTACTTAACAGAGTTAAGCATATGTGTATAAGGTTAATTGAAAATAGATTTTAGTAAAAAATTAAGAATTGGAATAGGAGAGGGAGTTGGAAGAGGGGTGGGAGATTGGGTGGGAGGGTAGGTACAGTGGAAAAAAAATCACCATGTTCCTAAAGTTGTAATTCTGAAATGTATGAAGCTTGCATTCCTTAAATAAAAAGTTTCTGGGGAAAAAAAGAAGGGATTATTTATAACAAATGCACAGATGTTAACGTGGGGACACAGCAAATTTGAAAAAGCAAAAAAGCATGACACCTCCAGAAAAAACATTAAATCTCCATAAATAGATCCTGATCTGAAGGAAATATGAAAAGCCTGAAATAGAACTCAAAATGTTGATCTTAAGGAAACAATGAGAGAATACAGATGACTTAAATGAGGAAAATATTAGGTGACATGTATGAAAAATTAACCAAGAAGATAGAAATTGCAGAAAGAACCAAACAGAAATGCTGGAAGTGAAAAATTCAATTAATGAAATAAAAGACACAGTTTCATCAGAAGAGGCTAAGTAGAGGGAAGAGTTTCTGATCCAGGGGCTGGCATTGTGGTGCGGTAGGTTAAGTTGATTCTGCTTGTGATGTCATCATACTACACTGAGTGCTTGTGAAAGTCCCAGCTGCTCTGTTTTGATCCAACTTCCTGCTAACGCACCTGGGTAGGCAGCAGTACATGACCCAGATACTGGGGCCCCTGCCACCCATGTGAGAGGCCAATGGAAGTTCTGGGCTCCTGTCTTTCACTTGGCCCAGACCTGGAAGTTGCAGCCACTTGGGAAGTAATCCAGTAGATGAGAAAAAAAAATCTGGCCTTTAGAAAAAATTGAACGAGTTTTAGAGAGGGGAGGAGGGAGAGCAAGCGAGAAAGCACACGCCAGTGAGCACTTCCATCTCCTGGTTCACCCCTGAGATGGCTGCAACAGCCTGGACCAGGCCAGGCTGAAGCCAGGAGCTTCTTCCAGGTCCCCCACGTGGGTGCCAGGGCCACTGCTTTTCCCAGGCAGTTAGCAGGTAGCTGGATTGGAAGTGGAGCAGCTGGGTCATGAACCAGCCTCAATATGGGATGCCAGCATTGCAGGCAGGGGCTTTACCTGCTATGCCACAATGCTGGCCCCTGTTGCCCTGCCTTTTAAAGAAGGTAAGTATTTTTTAAAAAGAATCTGATCTAGAGTACACAACTTTTGAAATAAGCCTGTAGGACAAAATTAAAGGGGAATGCATTTAAAAGACTACAGAGCCTATGTGAGATATGGGGTAAAATTAAGTGACCAGATATTCATATTGTGAGAATTTCTAAATAAGAAAAGGGAAAGGCACTGAGAACTACTAAATGGGAAAATAGTTGAAAACTTCCAAGTCTTGAAATTTGAGATTTGGACATACAGAGATGGGAAGCTCAAAAGACCCCAAACACACTCAGCAAAAACAAAGACTTTTGCCAAGGCATATTATAGTCAAATTGTCAAAAATTAAGGACAAGGAGAGAATCCTAAAGACAATAAGAGCCGGCACAGTGGCCTAGCAGGTAAAGCCTCCACCTACAGTTCCAGCATCCCATATGGGGCTAGTTTGAATCCCAGCTGCTCCACTTCCAATCCAGCTCTCTGCTGTGGCCTGGGGAAGCAGTAGAAGATGGCCCAAGTCCTTGGGCCCCTGCACCCACATGGGAGACCTGGAGGAAGCTCCTGACTTCGGATTGGTGCAGCTCTGGCTGTTGTGGCCATTTGGGGAGTGAACCATCAGATGGAAGACCTCTCTATATCTCTACCTATCTCTGTAACTCTTTCAAATAAATAAAATATTAAAAAAAAGAAACCACCCAGGCCAGAAGAGAATGAGATGATACATTCAAGATCTTAAAAGAAAAATCTTCCAGGGGCCCAGCACTGTGGCTCACCTGGCTAATCCTCCACCTGCAGCACCGGCATCCCATATGGGCACCGGATTCTAGTCCCGGCTGCTCCTCTTCCAGTCCAGCTCTCTGCTGTGGCCTGGGAGGGCAGTGGAGGATGGCCCAAGTGGTTGGGCCCCTGCACCTGCATGGGAGACCAGGAGGAAGCACCTGGCTCCTGGCATTTGGGGGGTGAACAAACAGAAGGAAGACCTTTCTCTCAGTCTGTCTGTAACTCTACCTGTCAAATAATAAAGAATAATCTTCCAACCAAGAATACTATACCCAGTGAACCTATCCTTTAGAAGTAAAAGAGGAATAAAATATTTTCCAGTTAAGGCCGGCGCCGCGGCTCACTAGGCTAATCCTCCGCCTAGCGGCGCCGGCACACCGGGTTCTAGTCCCGGTTGGGGCACCGGATTCTGTCCCGGTTGCCCCTCTTCCAGGCCAGCTCTCTGCTGTGGCCAGGGAGTGCAGTGGAGGATGGCCCAAGTGCTTGGGCCCTGCACCCCATGGGAGACCAGGAGAAGCACCTGGCTCCTGGCTCCTGCCACCGGATCAGCGCGGTGCGCCGGCCGCAGCGCGCTAGCCGCGGCGGCCATTGGAGGGTGAACCAATGGCAAAGGAAGACCTTTCTCTCTGTCTCTCTCTCTCACTGTCCACTCTGCCTGTCAAAAAAAAAAATAAAAAAAATATTTTCCAGTTAAGTAAAAACAGAGAATTCATCACTACCAGACAAGCATTACAGGAAATTCTGAAGAGAGTCTTAACACTAGAAGTCAACATCACAAAAGCATATGATACCACCAGATTTACTAACAGAATAGATACAACTAGTAATCAACCAACAAAATGGCAGAGGTTATGGCTACTGTGTCTGGAAAAGTAGTGGAAGATGGCCCAAGTGCTTAGGTGCCCACACCACTGTAGGAGACCTGGATAGAGTTCCAGGCTCCTGGCTTCAGCCTGGCCCAACCCTAGCTGTAGCAGCCATTTGGGGAATGAACCAATGGATGGAAGATCCCTCCATCTCTCTGCATCTCCCTTGTTCTCTCTGTAAGTCTGCCTTTGAAATCTTTTTAAATGACATGGTTCAGTTCTTACCTATCAATACTAAACTTAAATGTAAATAGATAAAATTCCCCAGTCAAAAGATACAATTTGGCTGGGTGGATTAAAAACAAAACAAAACCCAACTATATGCTGTCTACAAGAAATTCACTTCACAATTAAAGAGACATGGGTTGGGGCCAGCACTGTGGCGCAGCAGGTTAAAGCCCTGGCCTGCAGTGCCAGCATCCCATATGGGCACTGGTTCCTGTCCCAGCTGCTCCACTTCCGATCCAACTCTCTGCTGTGGCCTGGGAAAGCAGAAGATGGCCCAAGTCCTTGGGGCCCTGCACCCACAGGGGAGACCTAGAATAAGTTCCTGGCTCCCGACTTCAGATCGGCGCAGCTCCGGCCATTGCGGCCATCTGCAGAGTGAACAAGCAGATGGAAGACCTCTCTGTTTCTACCTCTTTGTAATTCTGTCTTTCAAATAAATAAAATAAAAGTCATGGGTTGAGAGGGAAGAACTGGAAAAAGATACACCAGAACAGAAACCAAAAATGAGCAATAGTAGCCATACTCATATAAAACAAACTGTACATCAAATATTGTGAAAATAAAGGACATTATATACTAATAAAAGGATTTGGCAAGAAGATATAATCAAACACATATGTAGCCATACAAGACCACCCAGATATATACAGCAAATATTAGATCTGAAGGAATAGATAGGATCCAATACAATAATAGTGGAGAACTTCAACATCCCACTATCATCAATGGAAAGATCATCCAGGCAGAACATCAACAAAAATACCTCAGAGTTTAACCATACCTTCGAGCAAAAGGACCCGATATTTACAGAAAACGTCACCTAACAGCTACAGAATACACATGCTTCTCCTCAGCACCTGGAACATCTCACAGGTTAGACCATATATTAGACTACAAACAAGTCTCAGTAAATTTAAAGAGATAGAAATTATACCATGTATCCTCTCAGATCAAATAAATAAAACTATAAATCTACCACTAGAAGAAAAAATGGTACATTTATAAATATGTGAGTTAAACAATGTGCTATTATGAATGGGTCATTGAGGAAATTAAAAAGAAACTAGATTTTCTGAAATAAATGAAAACACAGCATAACAAAACCTGTGAGATACAGCAAAAACAGTATTAAGAGGGAAGTTTACAGGAATAAGTGCTTACAAAAAATTCTCTCAAGATAAGATCTAATGATGTACCTCAAAGACTTACAAAAAAGAGAACAAACCAAATCAAAAATTAGCAGGAGGCATGGAAGAATAAGGAGTGGAAATAAAACAAACATAGATAAGGTCAACAAAACAAAAAGCTGGTTTTCTGAGAAGATGGACAAACCTTTAGCCAGACTACAAAAGAAAAAAATGAGAAAAATCTCAAAAATTACAGATGAAAAAGGAAACATTACAACCAATATCACAGAAATACTAAGGATCATAAGAAATTACTGTGAACAACTATCTTCTAATGAATTGGAAAACCTGGAGGAAATGGATAAATTTCTGAATACATGTAATGTGCCGAAATTAAATCTAGAAGATACAGAAAATGTAAACAGACCCCTAACAAGCAACAAGATTGAAGCAGTAATTAAAAGTCTCCCATCAAAGAAAAGTCCAGAGCTGATGATTTTAAATGTTTCGTAGAATTCAGTAGTAAAGAGGAACCAATTCTAATACTTTTTCAACTATTCAAAAGAATACTGAACAGGATGAAACTCTGAAAAGCTCTTTTTACAAGGCCAGCATCACTCTGACAATAAAACTAAAGATACTACACAAAAAGTTACAGACCTATATCCTTGATGAACATAAACACAAAAATTCAAGATTCTAGCAAACTGAACCCAACACCACATCAGAAAGATCATACATCATAGTCAAGTGATGATCAAAGGTGGTTCAACATTTGCAAATCAATAAGCACCATAAATCATATCAACAGAATAAAGAACAAAAACCATATCAACAGATGCAGAAAAAGCATTTAATAAGACTTAACACCCTTTATGGCAAACACACCACAAATTAGGTATAGAAGGAATATCACAGTGAATAGGGAAAAGCTGAAATTATTTCCTCTCAGATATGGAATAAGACAAGGATGTCCTCTATCACCACTGTTATTCAGTACATTGTTGGATGTATTATCAAAAGTGATTACAAAGAAAAAATCAGACATTGAAGTTAGAAAGGAGAAAAATCAAAATAGCCTTGTTTCCAGATGACATGATGTTGTACAAGGAAAACCCTAGACACTTCAATTTATAAGCCAATTCAGTAACAGGTCACAAAGTCAACATACAAAACCAGTAGCTTTATTGTACACCAATAATTAATTCATTAAAAGGGAAATCAAGAAAGAAATCCCACTCACAATAGCTACAAAAGTCAAATATTTAAGAATAAATTTAACCAGAGAAGTGAAAAATCTCTAATGAAAGTTATAAAGTACTAATGAAAGAAATTATCAATGATACAAAGAATAACCTGGAAAGTTATTTCTTGCTCATGGATTGGAAGAATTAATATCACTAAGATGTACATATTATCTAAAACAATCTACAGATGCATTGTAATTGCTATCAAAATAACATTCTTTGATTTAAAATATTCTAAAATTCATATGGTAGCACAGAAAGGACCCAGAATAGCCAAAGCAATCCTGCAAAAGAAAAAAAAAATCAAGCTGGAAGCATCATGATACCTGACTTCAAAGCATACTACAAAGCTATAGTACTTAAAATACTGTGGTACTAGCGTACAGACACAAATCAATGGAACAGAGAGGCCAGAAATTAATCAACACACACAGAGCCAACCGATTTTTGACATAAGTGTCCAAACCATACTTTGGAGAAAGGATAATTTCTTCAATAAATGGTGCTGGCAAAACTGGATGTATATAGGTAGAAGAATGAAATTAAATTCCTACCTCTCACAGTAGACAGAAATCAACTCAAGATGGCTCAAAGACCTAAACTGAAGATGTGAAACTATGAAGTTGCTGGAAGAAAATGTAGGGGAAACACTTCTAGAGATTCCTATAGGTGACGACTATTTGGGTAAGACCCCCCAGAGCACAAGTAACAAAAGCCAAACTAGACAAATGGTGTCATACCAAACTCAGAAGCTTCTGCACAGCAAAGGAGAAACTATAGAGTGAAGAGACAGCTGACAGAACAGGAAAAATATTTGCAGGCTATCTATCCAACAGAAGATTCATACTCAGAATATCAGCAACTCAAAAAGTTCAACAAAACAAATCCAGTTAAGAAACAGGCAAAATAGCCGGCGCCGCAGCTCACTAGGCTAATCCTCCGCCTAGCGGCGCCGGCACACCGGGTTCTAGTCCCGGTTGGGGCGCCGGATTCTGTCCCGGTTGCCCCTCTTCCAGGCCAGCCCTCTGCTGTGGCCAGGGAGTGCAGTGGAGGATGGCCCAGGTGCTTGGGCCCTGCACCCCATGGGAGACCAGGAAAAGCACCTGGCTCCTGGCTCCTGCCATCGGATCAGCGCGGTGCGCCGGCCGCAGCGCGCCGGCCGCGGCGGCCATTGGAGGGTGAACCAACGGCAAAGGAAGACCTTTCTCTCTGTCTCTCTCTCTCACTGTCCACTCTGCCTGTCAAAAAATTAAAAAAAAAAAAAAAAGAAACAGGCAAAATACCTCAACAGATAGTTCTCAAATCAAAATGGCCAACAAATATATGTGAAAAAAAGCTCAATGTCCCTAGCCATCAGAGAAAATGCAAATCAAATCAGAATTAGCTGTCACCTCACATCTGTCAGATGGCCGTTATCCAAAAGACAGAGAATGAATGGGGTTCGGATGTAAAGAAGGAGGAACTTTTATAGACTATTGATGGAATGTATGTTAGTATAGCCACTATGGAAAACAGTATCACAAAACTAGAAATAAAACTGCCATGAGATCCAGAAATGCAAATAACGAGTATAAACCAAGAAGACGTGAATTGTTATCAGAGTTACTTGCAGTACCATGTTTATAGCAGCACTGTTCAAAACAATCAACCAGCATGCCCATCGTCAGGTGAGTAAAGAAAACGTGACAATGACACACGTAACTAGTCATCCCATAAAAAATGGCATTCTAGCATTTACAGCAAAGTGGCTGGGACAGGAGGACACCATGTTGAGTGAAATAAGCCAGACACCAAAAGACAGATACTGCCCATTTTCCCTTTTATATTGGGGAAAAAAGTGTTTTTTTAAAAAGACAGAAATGCCCACATTTATCAATTTTGCTGCAAATACAGTATTTTCCAAATGTTGCTTTAGATCTTTAACAAATTGATGGAAAATATATAGTATTTAGTTTTTATGATTTTGTGAATATTTTAAAATTTATGAGTGAAATTTAACGCCTTTTCATGTGATTGTTGTTTATTGCCTGTTTTCCTGCTGGACTCTGGTATCTGTACCTCTTATTTCTTGAACTCTTTATTTAGTAGAGCCACAAAGCCCATAACATAAATTAAAAACATGTAGTCTCAAAAAATAAAGTATTAAGTTGTAAAGAAAAGGGGGGGGGATGAGAGTATCCACCCTCCCCAAGTGGGATGCTCTAAATCATATGGAAAGTGTAACTGAAGATGATTCATCAGTATCCCATACGATGAGTGGGATGCTCAAGAATTGGCCACAGTCTGACCAGATTTTTTAAAGAAGTGGGTAATGTTTTTGTCGGACACTGCCTGACCACAGTGTAAATGAAGGGAGCAGGAAACCCTGGCCAGAAAACAGGGCCTTAAGGTAGAACACTACTTTCCAGGTCGACCTGTTCTGCTGCAGAGTGGATACATAGCCGTCCCTTACGTAGAGGCCCTTGGAGCACTCAGAAAATCGTGAGCTCTTCAAGAGTTGCAAGCTGGAGCCAGCCACGCCAGCTTCGCTTACTGAACCAAGAGCTCACTGGGAGGCAAATCCAAAAGAAATACCACCACAGGAAGGTGCCCCTACAAGAACTGTAGACTCCCTCTGCCCTCCCCTTCCTGAAATGGGGGCCGCTCTCCCTTACTTAGAGGCTTGGCCCATGGTCCTCAGCATGGCCTTTGAAACACACTTCCTACAGGAGGCAGAAGGACCAAGTATCTCCATCAAAATACAAGTCCCCCTTTCACTTCAGGATTTAAGCCAAGTTAAAGGGGAGATGGAAAGTCTTACTGCTGATCCTAAGAAATTTATGAATGGATGATGTAAGAATAGTTTTGTTCCTCAGCACCGTCTTAACTCATGGGGAAAGAAACAGCGACACTACATGCTTCGATTACACGCATGGTTTACAGAAGCAAAATGAAATGTACCCTTCTTGCAAGAATAGCGCTGCCAACAAATTACCCCAAGTGGAACTTGAGTGCTCCTGTGGACAAAGTAGCAGGAGCCTTATGCTGATTTGTATACCGGCAGGATTGTGTACTAGCAAGACAGTGAGTAGACTTTAAAAAACTTGTAACCACAGAATAGGAATCCCAGGAAAACCCGATCACCTTATTAGAGACTTAAAGAGGGCCTTCCAAAACACAACGAAGCAAACCCTTGCTCTACTATGAGAGCCATCGAGCTAAAGGATAGATTTCTACCTCAGGCTGCTCCTCATATTAAGAGGGAAGCTTTGAAAAATTCTGCATGGGAACAAGCACCCCCAACTTCCATACTAAAAGCTGCCTCCACGAGACCAGGAGGAAGAGCAGAGAGATAAAAAAACAGTGAAAGATAGCAGCAGGCTCAGTGGCTAACTGCTTTAGCTGGTGATCCGCCCCCGGAAAAGCTTGACAAAGCCAGTCTGCTCACAAGTAGCACCTGCTATCTGTCGGGGAGGCCAGGGCATTGGGCAAGCAGCTGTTGCCAAAGTTGCTGGCCCCCACAGAAGCCTTGCCTGCTCTGCCCCAGTGGTTACACCCTCCACCCGTAATTAAATCCACGCAGATAAAGGAAGTTTGCCTTGGAGAACACTGGCAAATGAATTTTACTCAGACACTGCCCTGTCAAAGCCATTCCTGCTTGTTCTCATGGATACCTTTGCTGGGTGGGTAGAAGCCTTCCCAGGAAGGACTGGAAGAGCCCAGAAAATGGCCAAAATACTCCTAAAGTAAATTGTGGGTCCCCACAGTCACTACAAAGTGATAATGAGCCCTCTTTCATTTGCTGGGTTACACGAGGGGTTTGCAAGGCCCTAGGGATCGCCTGATGTCTTCACTCTGGCCCTTTCTACTTCATTGGAAGACTGAGGTCTCCAGGCAATCAGATAACCCTAAAGAAAAAAATGTGGAAAAACTCTGCCAGGAAGCAAAACCAAACTGGCTTTTAGGTCTTCCAATTGTCCTGCTCAAAACTTGGATAGGGCCCACCTTACAGGTCTCTCTAAGTTCTGAGTTCTTTATGGAAGGTCTTTCCTCCATTCAAGACATTCTGATAGATATAGAAGCAAATAGTGCCTGGCCAGTGCCATGGCTCACTTGGCTAATCCTCCGCCTGTGGCGCCGGCACACCGGGTTCTAGTCCCAGTTGGGGTGCCGGATTCTGTCCGGTAGCTCCTCTTCCAGTCCAGCTCTCTGCTGTGGCCTGGGAAGGCAGTGGAGAATGGCCCAAGTGCTTGGGCCCTGCACCCGCATGGGAGACCAGGAAGAAGCACCTAGCTCCTGGCTTCAGATTGGCTCAGTTCGCCGGCCATAGTGGCCATTTGGCGGTGAACCAACGGAAGGGAGACCTTTCTCTGTCTCTCACTAACTCTGCCTGTCAAAAAAAAAAAAAAAAAAAAAAAGGCAAGTAATGCCATCAAATACTTTTCTAGCTCAATTTTAAAAGGTAATCTGAAGCCTTGATCTTCAAACAGGCCAGGATGCCAGCCCAACCCACTTATAAGAACCCAGAACCTGGGCTGGCATTGCAGCACAGTGGGTTAAGCCCACTGCCTGTGAAGCCGGCATCCCATATGAGTGCCGGTTGGAATCTTGGCTGCTCCACTTCCAATTAAGTTCCCCGCTAATGCTCCTGGGAAAGTAGAAGCTGGCCTAAGTACTTGGGTCCCTGTACCCACATAGGTGACCTGGATGGAGTTTCCAGCCTCAGCTTGGCCCAGCCCCAGCCGTTGTGGACATTTGGGGAGTAAACCAGCAAACAAGATTTGTGTCTCTGTATTTGTTACTTTGCATTTAAAATAAATTTAAGAAAAAAAAACCTAGAGTCCAAGTTCTACTTAAAACCTGGAAGGACAGCTCTCTCAGGTCCCAACTTACTACTACATGGGAAGCCACATACCCTGTCTTACCTTCCACGCCTATAACAATCAAGGTCCTGGCATCCCCAGCTGGATCCACCATACCCGGGTAAAACCATACTACTCTGAAGACCAAGACAAGTCTGGACCAAAGTGGATTTGGCCCACAGAATCCCTGGAAGACCTGTGCCTACTCTCTAAAAGGAGCCCTTGTAAGTTAAAACATTCTCCAGAGTCTTCATTTTCTCTTTTTGATAACATGCTTCAAATCAGTGCTCCTAGCTAATGCCTCTCCAATCATCAGGCACTTCAGGTTGAGGTTAATGTGCCCATCACTACGTCCTATGGCCATTCTTGTTGGATTGATTTAGAGGTACAAGGTTCATCCATAGAGGTGTGGCCGATCCCTCTGAGGGAATGGGCTCAGAAGGTTTCATATATTCTTCAACTTATACCAAGCATCAGTGAGCACATGCATCAGCCAAAAAGGCCAGCTTCTCATACCTTATTATGCAACCTTTTATACAAAGGTCAACATAGAGGCTACAGGCCCCCCTGCCTGAGTTCTCCCAAGGATATCCTGTGGGATCCCTAAATAACTCATCCTGCAACTTCATGGTCACACTATACACTAATAATCAGCTACTTTTCCCAAGCCCCTCTTGCTCTTATCTCTCATTCCTGCCAAACGTATCCGTAACACAGTGGCTTAATTACACCGGGAGCTTTTGCTGGGGTAAGCCCCCCATCATGTGGAGACCTAACACTGATGACCAGTGTAGGGATAGATAATTCATGAGGATGGCTAAATGACACCACCTGATATATCAAATCCTGGGAACACCAGATCAGTAATGCCTTCCACACAAGCCCTTTTAGTCTGCTAACTGCAACACTAATGTTAATACACCTTTCATCAAAAACTCGTGTTTTTTTTTTTTTTGACAGGCAGAGTGGACAGTGAGAGAGAGAGAAAGGTCTTCCTTTTTGCCATTGGTTCACCCTCCAATGGCCACCACGGCTGGCGCACTGCGGCCAGCACACCGTGTTGATCCGAAGGCAGGAGCCAGGTGCCTATCCTAGTTTCCCATGGGGTGCAGGGCCCAAGCACTTGGGCCATCCTCCACTGCATTCCGGGGTCATAGCAGAGAGCTGGCCTGGAAGAGGGGCAACCGGGACAGAATCCGGCGCCCCGATGGGGACTGGAACCCGGTGTGCAGGCGCCGCAGGCGGAGGATTAGCCTAGTGAGCCACAGTGCCAGCCAAAAACTCCAATTTAACGTACATCACATCAGGACGTCTCTCATGTAGAAGGGGTGTACTCTGGAGCTTCAATCAATGCTTGCCCAGTCTTGGATGGGGCTGTGCACACTGGTTATGTCATAGCCACTGTATCACTTGTTAATTCTTCAGCCCCCACACCAATCCCTTTACACACTTCAGTTTTCCAAAAGAATTCTGCCCCCTCCAACTTCCACCCTGTTGGGAATTAGCACCCTGAAAGAGGTAACAGGTCACCGCAGGAATAGCTGGGGCAGTCTCAGCAAACAAGATCTTTGTGAGGTTCTCCACCAACTTAGCTGAGCTTAGAACCAAGATCGCAGACCCCCTCTTCACGCTTGAAAAGTCAGTTCAACTCTTTGTGCTCGTCCTTCAAAGAAGGCAGACCCCAAACTAACTGTTGCCCAAGAGGGCATCTGTGCCATGCTCCAACGATTTGAGTCAAACTGGACAAGTACAAAACCATATTAAACATTTCTTGGATAAGGCCAGACAACCGCGGGACCAGAACAAACATGGTTGGAAGTTTGGGCCCAAAACCTGCTCATGGAAATTCTTGACCCTATAGCTTTTTTTTTTTTTTTTTAAAAGATAAAGATGTTTTATTTGAAAGGCAGAGTCATAGAAAGGCAGAAAGGTCGTCCATCTGCTGGTTCACTCCCCGAGATGGCCACAATGGCTGGAGCTGCACTGATCTGAAGCCAAGAACTTCTTCCTGGTCTCCCACATGGGTGCAGGGGCCCAAGGACCTGGGACATCTTCTACTGCTTTTCCAGGCCATAGTAGAAAGATGGATTGGAAGTGGAGCAGCCAGGACTCGAACCAGTGCCTGTATGAGATGCCGGCGCTGCAGACTGGGGCTTTAACCCGCTGCACCACAGCACCGGCCCCAGTCCTATAACTTATATACTCTTACTACTTTCTTTGGGCCATGTGCCTTTAATTCCCTTGTTCATCTTGTCTCTAACAGACTAGAAGTCACCTGGCTCCAGATGGTCAAGAGGCAGGGCTTCCAGCCTATCGCCTTGGACACAACCAGTCCTTTGGACCAAGCAGTGCAATTTTTGCCCAGAAACCCTTCAAACACCCCAGGACAGACAGCAGGAAGAACATCAGTCAGCTCTACATTCTCACGCCAGCTGACACCACAGAAGGCCTTTGCTCATTCTACTCCTCCACGGTTATGTGTCAATTCCCTTGATGGGGGATTTAGGTAGGAAGGTAGACATTAGCTCATGTGTGCTAGAGAGGCCAAAGAAAGAAGGGAGATACCAGGGGGAACACGAGGGAAGGACAGAGCATTCATAAACATTTCCCAGAAGCAGCCCAGTATTTATGTGCCAAAGTCCTGCCCGTGTCTGCTGAATCGTGTAGGTCCCAGCCAATCCCCCTTCCCCGTGTGCATTCTGGAAGAATATTCCTGGACCAGCATGGAGGGGGTTATTTTGTCTGATAACACTGGGTAATAAAACTTTGGGATAAATTTCACACCTGTAAAGCCCTCTGCATAGCAATATTACAAAGCGGGGGTGGTGGTGGTGGTGGTGGTGGTGGTGAATAGGTGGGAAGAAGTAGACCCCAGGCTCAAAGAAGTCCCAATCTAAATGTGGACTGGGCACTCCATTTCCTCTGAGTAGTTGATCAATCCTGTAGTATGCACTACCCTCAAACTTTGCTAGCTTGCTTACCATCACTGACATCTGAAATTATTTCCTTTCAGGGACAAGAACTATTCCAGCCAACCGATGACAAAAAGGGCTCAGCCTTATCACCTCCCAAAGGCCCTTAGAGCAAAACCCCCATGCTTGCAAGACTCACCGCTCCTGTGAGCTGTTACAGAGTCTGTGCCTGGACAGATGTACCTCAGGAGTCAGACCCTGGAGCCAAGGTGCCAACGGTCTCTGGCATGCTGTCAGGGGTGAGGATGGTGGGGCCAGTTCCAGAGTAGGGGCTCAACATGAGATGGCATTGAGAATCACTATTTCTCAGTCACCGCTCTTTCAGTGATCTGTGTTATCAGGTTTTTTTTTTTTTTAAGAGAATAGTCAAGGTGTACGACCTATTCCATCACAAAGGCCTGAACCGGGTAATCCAGTTACCTGGAAAGACACCTGTGGCTATTGGCGGCTGCTACTGCACCTGTTCATGGGCACAGACTGGGCAGGGAGTTGGAGCCATGGGTGACAGCATTAGTGAAACTTGAAGGGACAGCAAGGAGAATGTGCAGGAGGGTTGGAGGGTTCGGGAGACCCGTGAGGGTCATTTTTGTCACAGCACATTTCTGCATCCACCCTGAGACATAAATCCAGTAGGCCACCATCAACCCTCACTTCCGTCTACCCCCTGTAGCCTCCTGTTGTACCCCACCTCCATTCTGTGACCTTTTTACCATGCATCCCTCTGACCCCATTGCAAGAGCAAAGATCCTCATCTTCAGTTACTCTTGCCCACTGCGATCCATGTTCTCCTGCTTCCTGCCCTGTGTCCGTGCCACATTCCAGGATGCCAGCCCATTTCCCAAGTCCTCTGCACCCAGTAGTTTCAGGCACCTTCAATTTCCCCATGAATCTAATGCTTGCCTCTCACCTGCTACACACAACCCTGTAGCACCTGCTCTTTTCCTCCTGGGCCACTTAGTCAGGCGACAGCCAGTCTATCCCTTGCAGCTGCCTGCATTGCCCTCTGCCCACGTCACCTGTCTCCACCCTATTAACTTCCTCAGGTTCCATCTCCTTCACCTACACCATCTGCCTCAACCCACTGCAGTTGTCCGAGGTCTGCCTACCCATCCGTATCTCCCTTCCCTTACACCATAAGGAGTCCCCTTTCTCATTCCCCCCACCATTAACCATGTATTGCAACTATCCCTTTTGTTTCCATGCCAACCTCGCATTCCTTATCCACCCAGATCCTAGTATCTCCAATGCCTTTAACTTCCTGCACACAAGCATTGCTCTAGAACACCTAACCAACGTTTAACACCTTTCCCTCTTGTCCTCCACATTCTCTCCTGCACTTTCTACCCCACTCTCTGGGCTCTCTCCACCACCACCTCATGCCCAGTCTCCTGCCTTTCCTCATGCCCTTGTCTCTCGTCTATCACACGTACACCGTCACTCACCTAAACACCAGTGTTAAATAGCTGTGGCTGACTGGTTTTGACAAATGCACTATGAGAGCATTCATGTGGCTCCGGCCCTGAGTCAGTACAAACAGAAAAAATAGGAATTGGGCTTTTCAGTAAACCAATGAGGGCAACTTAAAATGCCACATGTCTTGTATGTGGCCGTGGCTTTAAGCTGTCTGCCCCAGGAAGGGAACCCGCTGGTTTTTAGCCAGGCCTTCAAAACTAGGCAAGGCTGCACAAAGAGAATTATACCCTCTTACCTGCACTTTTTTTTTTGACAGGCAGAGTGGACAGTGAGAGAGACAGAGAAAGGTCTTCCTTTTGCCCTTGGTTCACCCTCCAATGGCCGCCGCACCGTGCTGATCCGAAGCCAGGAGCCAGGTGCTTCTCCTGGTCTCCTATGAGGGTGCAAAACCCAAGGACCTGGGCCATCCTCCACTGCCCTCCTGGGCCACAGCAGAGAGCTGGCCTGGAAGAGGGGCAACTGGGACAGAATCTGGTGTGCCAGCGCCGCAGGCGGAGGATTAGCCTATTGAGCGATGGCACCGGCCACCTGCACTTTCGTTCTGTGGTTTTATTTACCCACAGTGAACTGTGGACTGAAAATGTAAGTCAAAAATTCCAAAGAGGGAGACACTCTGCCTTAGGTGAGCACAGACCTAAAATCCAAGCTGCCCAAAATGTTTCCAAAGAATTTACTTTCACAGAAAAATCTCAGTGATCCATGGAGCCTTTGTTAAAGGATTCTAATGGCCAGAAAATTCTAGGGCAAGTTATTTCATTTCCTCTTACAGTAGTTTCTTGTCCAAGCTCCCTGTAAGACGCTCTGCCAGTGAGGCCTCTCACTTCTTCCTCTTCTACCTGTGCAGTGCCCCACTCCTGGTCCTGCTCTCACCTGTCCCATACATATCCCTACCTCCCACAGTAGCTTGCATTCTTCTATGGGGTACATACCAGTTGGTTCTCCCAAGAATACACCTTAACCCGAACACCCCGACTAGTTGGATTTTGAGAGTAGTCAATCCAACTCTAATAGAACTGCTAGGGAGCTATCTAAGTAGTTTTGAACACTAATGGTTACTTCTAGAAACCGAAGGTCTGAGTCAAGCCTGCAACTCATTCACAGATCCTTGCAGAAGAACTTTCTTAGGTTGGAATCTAAGATCTTCATTTACTCCTGACACAACAGGCAGTACAAAGATTCTGATTGCTACACCTTCCCCTGCCCCACCATGCCCATTCCACTCAGGGTGGCACGGTGAGGCCTGAGTAGGTACCTATTACACGTGCAGTGAGTTTGCATCATACCCAAGCATCCCCAAGTGTAGGAAATTCCAATCTTTTAAAGGCAAAAGCTGACAAACCGGTCACACCCTTTACCCCAAAAAGAGAAACTATATTTTAATACATAGGAAAAAATCTGCCCACTGTTTCCATCTTCCCAGGCTACTGCTTGCAAAAACACCCAAAAAAGGACAGTGTCTTATGAATAACTTGTGTTCTGCAAACATGAGAAGTCCATGAAGAACTGCCTTCCGGCATTTCTCTTCACTATGTTTGCTCTTGGAAATTTTTTCCTCCACAAGTATACCACTTCAAACTGGCGTTGGAGGACTAAGACTCGATCCATTCAACATTGCTCAAGCAGCACATAACTAAGATGATTTGCATGGAGCCTCTGGACCAGATTATGGGCACAGGATAGCATGAGCAACTGGGGGCAACCTGCTATAGTCACCTTCTCTGTGTCCACCTAGGTCTCACGTTCAACCAGTACTCATCAGAGCTCACCCTAGAGGGACAAACAGTTCCCCCGTAAGTTTCTGTATGGATGTTTAAAGGGTGATGAGTGACTAAGTCAATTTACACGTTTATGATATTAGGGGATTTTGTGTTCCTCACCCAGTGAAAGCAGAGTCTGAATACCTGGGAGTCACGGCTCATAAGAAAGGGGCTTACAGTTGGAAAACACACAGAAATTAAGGCATTGCTGTTTGCCAACCACCAACTGGAATTATATGAAACAGCAACACATGCATTCAAGATGGAAGAGAGGGTATAGAAAGACACAAAGGTGCACACCAGAGCAAGGATATTTTGGGTGGCTCTGGATTCAGGGGACAATCTGGAGGAAAGATGAGCGCTGTGAATGTGTTGGACCTGCTGCTTGTGCCTGTACAGAATGAGAGTCATGGAGCCACTGGACCAGATTATGATCACAGAAAATAACACTTCAGGGAATACCAACAAGGCTGTATATAGCGAGTCACTGATTTTGTCACGGCCTGTAGAACAGTATTCTAAGTCTCTTCTCTTTGTGACATTTTTGTTCCATTTTCCAGAATGATATATAGGAAAAATTAAGTTTACCACCATGTACAGGATCCAGCAGAGATAAATGGAAAAGGTGATGTATTTTGTGGCTTTCACTTTGAGATCCTTCCAAGTGGAGTTCATGGGGCAGATCTTGATGGCCTGGAAGACGCTCAGGAGGCAAATGATGCTAATGGACACACTTCTGCCCACTCTCTGAATGTACAAAGTAAGTTTGCATGTAAAGTCATTGAAGAGATGCTTGAGCCTGAAGGCTGTCATCGTCTGGGGAACTCCAGTAGAGAGAAGGACCAAGGCGTTGGCCATCATGAGGTGCTTGAGAATCAAGTCTGTAGACCTCAGCTTGTGTTCAGTGTAGGAAAGGAAAACATAGCAGTAAACAAGCGAGAAGTTGCCCAGGATCCCGACAGCAGTCTGTGCGGAGAAGATCACTCCTTTGGAGAAATCCATGAAGATCATCCCTTCACTCACATTTCCCTCTAAGTTATGCCAAAGCCTTTTTCCTGACAGAAATGATTACCAAGAGTGACTTTCCTTACATACTCCTGTGGGATTGCCAAGATATCAATACGCACTTAGTGGTGGAGAGGAATACCAGTGTCTGTCATTCAGAATCGGGAGCATGAGGTGGTGTTCACCTGGGAGAAGCAATGGAAAGTGAACAGAGAAGCCATAATCCAACACTGCCAGCATAAACTGATATTTGCTAGTCATATCGAGATGACAGACCACAGCGGCATCCACAGACAGACCAGTTCTGAGTGGAGTGCCGATCAGATTTTAAAGATAAATAATGAAATTTTTACAGAATATTTATGTGGTCTTAGAATTTAAAAAATGATGCTTAAATAGCCCAACACATTAAATACATGGTTGAAATGATAAATTAGATCATGCTAAATTATGAGCTGGCTTTCCTCAAATGATATACCCATACAATCTTCTCTGTGTACGTAATATATTTAGTGCAAAGAATAGTTAAAGAACACAGGATACAGTACAGGCAAAGCTTTCCAACAGAATCTTTTTGTTCAATGAGCAAATATGGGGGACACGTTCAGTGTTCTTGGTAATCATGAAAGTCCAAGTGAAGTCACTACCTGATACCACCATACACCATTTAGAAATCTAAACAGAAATGGCATAGGACAGGTGATTGGGAAACTCACATTCCATGTTAGAGACCTGGCTTTGAGTCCCGAGTGCACTTCAGAGCCAAGTTTCTAATGCGCACCCTAGGAGGCTGAAGCTGGCTCAAGTACTTGGGTCCCCCCAGAGGAGACCTGGCTGGGGTTACAGGCTCCTGGCTTTGGCTTGGTTCAGCCCTGGCTCTTTGAGGTGAGCCAGCAGATGCAAGATGCCCCTCCTCCTTCCCCCTGCTTCTTTTGGTCATTCTGCCTTCCAAATAACGTCTTAAAATTAAATTAAAAAATGGCAAGAAGGATGGACATGGAGCACAGTGGTCAGGATGCTGCTTGCCTCCCATATTGGAGTTCACGTCCCAGCTCCACTCCCAGTTCAACTTCCTGTTAATGTGCACTGGGAGATAGCAGATAATGGCTCAAGTACTTGGGTCCCTGCTACCCATGAGGGAGGCACAGATTCAGTTTTAGCCTCTTGGCATTGGCCTGGCCCAGCTTGGATTTGTTGGGTATTTGGGGAGTAAACTAGCAGAAGAGAAATTTGTCTCCATGCCTTTCAAATAGATAAAAATTTAAAAGTTTTAAAGATGGTAGGAAATACCAAGTGGTTTTTTTTTTTTTTTTTGACAGGCAGAGTAGACAGTGAGAGAGAGAGACAGAGAGAAAGGTCTTCCTTTTGCCATTGGTTCACCCTCCAATGGCCGCCACGGCTGGTGCGCTGTGGCCGGCGCACCATGCTGATCCGAAGGCAGGAGCCAGGTGCTTCTCCTGGTCTCCCATGGGGTGCAGGGCCCAAGCACTTGGGCCATCCTCCTCTGCCTTCCTGGGCCACAGCAGAGAGCTGGCCTGGAAGAGAGGCAACTGGCACAGAATCCAGCGCCCTGACTGGGACTAGAACCCGGTGTGCCGGCGCCGCTAGGTGGAGGATTAGCATATTGAGCCGCAGCGCTGGCCGAGGAAATACCAAGTTTTAGCAAGAACGTACATAAAACCAAAATCTCATACACTGATGATAGGTGTTAAAGTTGGTACAAACATTATAGACAACCGTTTGGTAGTAGCTACTTAAGCAGAATAGATAAGCCTATATACCAACAATTCCATTTTTACTAATATACTCAATTCATAAATATATATCAAAGATAAATTCCAGAACCTATACACCAGTAATAGTCATAATAGCCCCAACCTTAAGACCACCTACATTCCCATTAACAATAGAATGATTCCATGGGGCTGGCACTGTGGCGCAGAGAGCAAAGCTACCACCTGTAGTGCCAGCAAACCCTATGGGTGCCAGGTCAAGTCTCGGCTGCTCCACTTCCGATCCAGCTCTCTGCTATGGCCTGGGAAAGTGGAAGATGACTCAAGTCCTTGGGCCCCTGCCCCTGTGTGGGAGACCCAGAGGAAGCTCCTGGTTTCAGATCAGCTCAGCTCTGGCCATTGAGGTCACTTCGGGAGTGAATCAGCAGATGGAAGACCTGTCTGTCTCTGCCTCTGCTTCTCTGACACTGCCTTTCAAATAAATAAGTCTTTAAAAAAATAGAATGATTAAATTCATTGTTTGATATTTACACAGTGGAATCCTATACATATAAAATAACCTGATACACATACAATAATCCTATAATGCTAATAAGCATCAACAATGCATTCACAAAAAATCATACAGGATAGAAGCAAATATAAAAGTGATTCCTGATACATAGTTCCATTTATATACAGATAAAGCAGAACTGATCTCTTGAATGTTTAGATGCAAATTATGTCCCAATAATTTCAGTCCTACAAATAAACCCAATAGAACTGTATTTTTGGGAGTAGTAACTTAGAGGGGGCACAAGGTGGCAATATTTTGATTCAGGTGTTGCATACAGTGTTTTGTTTGGGAAATTCTAGTGAGCTGTGCAATTCATATTCTCTCTGACACACACACACACACACACAAACTGGAGAAAAGGTTTCTGTGGTTGTGTTTGACCAGCTGCTTGTGTCTACACAGAAGGAAACTCAACGGAGACCAGGGCCCAGACCTCGAGCCTCAACCTGAAACATTAAGCATAACAGCGCAGCACACTGTTGTGGAATTCAGAATTCTAAAGCTCCCCCCTTTGATGTTTTCACCACTCCACATGATAACCACACACACAGGAAGAGCAACACCCACCATAACGTACAGGTCCAACAGAGGAAATGGAAAGCCCAATATACCCGGGAGCTGGATTCTACCCACCTAGATTCTCGGTGTTTATCAAGATGCCTGGAGACACTCACGAGGAGGCAGCTGCCAATAGGATGCCTGCTGACTCTGTAGGACAGAAAAAAGTCACTTCTCAGTCTTGGAGCAAAGGTTTCAACCTAAACGCCGCCACAGTCTTAGGGGCACCTGTAAGGAGGAGGATGTGTAACACATGCAGTCCCGTGCTTGCAGAATAAATGGCCATCAGCCCAATTCCCTACATCAGAGGAGAAAACGGAGGACACGAAGAGGAGAGATGCCCAGGGTCCCGACCACTCCTAGGGACCCATGGACGTTCCTGTTAGAGCCCCACGGGCTGTTCTGCCAGTGTCCAGTGGCTGAATTTTCAGAGCCAGAGTGGCCTGTGTGGGAACACGCACTGTGGGCCAAATTTGTTGTAGCAACTGAGATTTAGTATCTCATGGAGAAATAAACTTTAAGAGGCTTTCTGGAGTTTAATATATGCACTTTAAATAGCACCATTTGTGAGTGGCTGCTAGGATCCTCTACGCCTGGTACCTTTGTTGATTTTCCTAGTTATAGGATGTGGGCACCGGCATCACTTTCCTTGGGAAGGCAATGAGATCTTAGCAAAGAGGAGATTCAGTGACCTAAATTCACAAGCTAGTTTGGCAGAATGGAGACTTGAACCTGGTTAGTCTGAGTGCAAAGATCTTATCCTGATCATTGTACTACAGCAACAAACCAAGCCAGTGGTGTTTAAGGAACCTCCACTTCTAGTTCACTTGCTTTTGTAATTTTTATTTTATGCTGATGGTATGTCGTCTTTGTCACAAGTTTTCATTCTGGTGTAAAGTTTTATCGTATAGGCTAGTATCAAATATGAGTGATGCTTCAGAGAACCTAAAACATTAATACACTCTAAGCTAATCCACAGGAAGCTTCTGTGTCCACGTTGGATTTAACGAATGGGAAACTGATTCGGCATCAGTTCACCAGTAGGCAGAACTATAGTGGCACCTATCAAAGGCATTGAGCATTGCTTTGTTGCTAGACTATGTAACATAAAATATTAATGTGCAATTAAAAGACTGTACAATGGAAACTAAGTCACTCCTTATGTCAGGCTATATAATTGTATTTATTAATGCCTAGGTTAAGACAGACTACCAGTAATGAAGCAAGATTTGAAGGATATTAAAATGCAAGAGAGGCACAAGAAATCTTAAAATAGGAGATCTTGTGTGTTGTGGAAGTTGCAACAGGAAAATATATTCTAAGCTCGGATTGATATTAGATTATTAAACAAGGGGAAACAGCACAAGATACATTTGGCCCTGATGTCTGCTGTTCAGTATCCACGATTATGCAGCTTTTCCTCTAAGGATGTGTTCCTAACCTCAGTAGTTTGGGAAGCCGTCTCACTGGAGTTGTTAGAACACAGGTGTTTCAGTAGAGACATAATCTCTGCCTCCATTGAGTGAGTCATAATCAGGGCTCCATAAGAACATCTTACAAATTTCAGAAACAAACTCAGGTCACAGTTCTTATGCACAGTAGATAATTTTGTATAATTCCACTCTGACTATAAGCATGAGGTATGACAGGCATACCTACACGAACACTGAAGTTGACTAAGATCTGTGCAGGGTACTGGGAATAGCAGACTGATTCCATTACTACATCCTTATGCACCTTCAAGAAGAATCAGTCTCGTTATCACGGGTTATTCGTCAAGATCATCCTCAGTGAAGATCTGATTAAATTGCATTGGGCACCATCAGGGACCGGCAGAGGACTTGGGACCCTTCCCCTTACACACGGCTTCTAAGGAATGCCTCCCCCCCCACCTCCCCGCATCGTGTCTGCTACGGGCTCCGGTGCTACTCCCGGAAGAACACCTTTCCCACCACGTGCACCTGCTCAGGTTTCCCTTCTTTACCGACTCCGTCAGACCACAACACAGAATACTCACTGGACTCCTTCCATCAGCTGGCTGGCAGTGCAGCAGTGAGGGAGGCAGCCAGGCCTCCAGATAAAGGTTTGTGGATCCATGAGTTTCCTTTCCCCTCAGAATTGCAATTAGCATTTCACCCGTGGTGGCAGTGACAAGGCAGCCTTGGGGAACCCGAGAACACTTTGAGAGACCGTCCCAATTGCCAATTACCAGCTCTCGTGAGTATCTTCAAAGGGATTGTCAGAATGGCCGAGAGCCTCTTTACATGATCCCTCGAAGCACACGAGGCCCCACTCGGGAATGAGATCTAAGTGTTGGCTTACAGGGAAGTTTTGTCTCATTGGAGTCTAAGCGTCCCCAAGTTCCTTTAGCCTAAATCAAGTTAATCCTTAATTTCCGAGTCCCACGCTGCACCAATTTTGAGGATTCAGAAAACAAGCCGAATCAGGCAAAGTGCCCAAGGAGGAAGTCTCACAAGATCAAAGTAAAAAGAACATGATGTGAACCATTTGCAGTAGAAATTATTACGTCCACTTGTACAATGGGATGCAGATGAGTCCAGAAATACAGAAAGATTTTAGGAACATGAACTCCGTCGATATGGACCACAGCAGTGACAGGGAGTCTCAAGGGAACTCCGGTGCTGTAGGGAAGAGAGAAGTCTAGGATCCCCTCACAAGGAAAAATACACCAGCGTGAGGTTGCTTAACCGAAGAGTCTGTTAGCTGTCAATCGCGTGAGCCAATGGCACCTCTCAGTTCAGCAGTGCTTCATGGCTACCAGAACTATCTCCACTTGGCTTTGCTAAGGAAAAATCTGAAGCACTCATTGGTTTCACTGCTCATCTATAATATAGATGACCTAGTGGTCAAAATCATCCTTTGGCCCTTGCGTCAGGCAAATCCATAGTTTGGACCAGGTCCAGTACCTTCTCCCAAAAGGATTTGTAGGCCACTGCTTGGAGGGACGTGGCCCACTGATCACCCTCACTTTGACACCAGCTGCAGGTCGGGAGGCCCAGGCTGCTCTCAGTTTTGCTCATTATCCAGGCCTTCACAGCTGTGCCAGCTCCTGCCCTGGCTGCGGGGTCATCACAGGGGACGGCCATGGACTGACAGCAGCCAGGGAAGCCATGCCCAGGGCAGAGGTCAGGAGAAGCATCGGCCACCGAGTGCCCCTCGGCCTCTCCCGAGCCACTCCTTTCTCAGCACTGATACAAGACCATGCTCACAGATGGCGTCAACCAGAGACGTCGCCCAAGTCTCCGCCCCAGAGTTTTTCCTGGCGCTCCCTCACATGGAGCTCACATGGGTGGGGGTGTGATGAGAAAGTTGAGCATGTAGGACAGAGAGTGGGCTAAGAGGGTACAAGGGGCAGAGGTCACGAGGGCCAGCTGGAGGCACAGGAAGCAAGAGTGGGGACTGAAGGGCAGGACCTGTCTAAAGCACATGGCGCATTCGCGGGCAAGGAGGAGCCAAGTTCATAAGGAACTTCAGGGCGTGGCAGGCACTGGGCCTTGAGAACAGAGTAAGGCAGTGAAGGGGTAAAGATTGTGGGAGAGACAACGGGCAGGAAGTAAGAGGCCCAGGAGAAGCCCTGTCTCAGTGGGCCCCGACCCTGGGCTCCTACCACCCGTACCCTCGCCCCTGTTCCCCACCACCCCATCCAGCCAGCTCCACTGCTGAGCTAAAATGCCCCAGGAATTCCACGTTCGCCCAGGGTTCACCCTCAGGCCTTGGGGACACAGTGAAGGGGAGCCCAGGGTCAGCCTCATTGGGAGGAGCCAGCGTTCTGGCACGCACTTTGCAGAGGGCTCTGGTGAGCTGTGGCCGTGCCTGGTTCCAGAGGGCGCACAGAGTAACCTCGCTGACTCCAGAGAAACGTGCCCCAGAGCCCGACGCGGAAAGACCTGAGTCTCCTTTACTTACCGAAGCGAGCGGGGGCGGGCAGGCAGGCAGCTCACGCTCCCCGGCCTTAAATAGCGAGCCGCAAGCTTGCGTGATTGGAGCGTGATCAGGGTGCCCAGCTGAGCGCCCTGGAGTTCTGCTGGGTATCAGATCAAGGACGCAGCCGCAGCTGTCTGCCTGCTACCATCGTCCTCCCCAGCAGATCCTGCTTTAGGGGTTTCTCGCGGAGAAAGGGGGGCCGCGCTGTTCTGGAGACCACCGCGCCTTCTCGTGGGGGCAGGGCCCCGTTGGGTGCCTTCTCCACGGAGTCTCAGCCCAGCCACAACGCTGGTGCTGTAGCAGCATTGGTGGGTGTCAAACAAAAATAGGTGTTTAAACCGTTCTAAAAGATTACTTTTTTTTTTAAAGATTTATTTATTATTTGAAAGTCAGAGTTACACAGAGAGAAGGAGAGGCAGAGAGAGAGGTTTTCCATCCACTGGCTCACTCCCCAATTGGCTGCAACAACCAGAGTTGCACCAATCCAAAGGCGGAAGCCAGGAGCTTCCACGCATGTGTAGGGGCCCAAGGACCTGAACCATCATCTACTGCTTTCCCAGGTCCCAGCAGAGAGCTGGATCGGAAGTGGAGCAGCCAGGTCTCGAACTGGTGCCCATATGGATTGCCAGCACTGCAGGCGGTGGCTTTACCCGCTATGCCACAGCGCCGGCCCCTGAGATTACTTATTTTTTAAATGCTGATTTACTTGTAGAGCAGAACAAGAAAGAGAGAGAGCTATGAGCTAGTCCACTCCCCAAATATCTGCAACAGCCAGGATTGGGCCTGGGCCTCCACGTGGGCCTCCCACATGGGTGCAGGGGCCCAGGCACTTGGGCCACCCTCTGCTGCCCCCCAAGACGCATTGGCAAAGATGCTAGCACTTGAACGGGCACTGGGATACAGGATGCCGGTTTCCTGAGTGGCGGCTCCACCTGCTGCGCCACCGTCCCCAGTCCTGGCGGGTGTTTCCTGCGGGGGCGCCCCCTGCAGACTGGGGAGGAAAACTAACCTCCTCCAGGTGAGAGCTGCTGGCTCCTCGGTTCTTCCTGCGGCGGGGGCCAAGGAAGCCAGTGCCCTCTGCATTTCCCGGTCCTCCCAAGTGTGGGGAGGAGGTACAACCTGGGCCATCCGGAGCAGAGTTCCGCAGACTTCCTGGGCTAGGTGCACGGTCGCACAGAGCTGGGGGTCCTGGTGTCACGGTGTAGTCGTGGTGCTGTCTCTGGGAGCTGCAGAGGGAGACCTGGTCTGGGATGCTCTCCTAGCTCGCTCCTTCTTGTCGCCGCAGTACCGCAGTCATTGCGCGACCTTCTCCCTCTGCGCACCGCCAGAGCCCGACCCTGCTGTTTTTCGAGGCCTCCCATCATTTTGGATTAGGGCCCCCCTGCTCCAGTGTGACTTCACCACGTTCTCAAGGGTGTCGGTAGAATTCATTTCCTCCATATGGCGTCTTCTTGTACCCACGTGTACCCCATCTTCAAGGCCAGAAATAGCACGGGAAATCCCTCTCATAGTTCAAATCTCCATTTCTTCTTTGACCACAGCTTCTGCCCATGAGGAGTTCTTGTAATTATCTTGGCGCCACCTGTGAGCCAGGGCACTATCGTTAATATCAGCTAATTAGGAAGCTTAATTACAAATGCAATGTTTTAGATGAAACATTAAATAATCACTCAAGTTATGTTAACTCCAGGTTTGGAGCTCTGCCTATGGTATTATGAGAAAATAATTTGTAGCAGTGGAAAAACTTAATTGTTAAAAATTAAAAAAAACTTCTAAACTAGTAGCACTTGTTACCATTTGTGATGGTTTCGTGTAAGTAAAATGGTATTCCAAAAGAAAACAGCAAATGCTGAGGAGTAATCAATGTGTAGTAACACCTTGACAGTAGGGACTCCATTTTGGAGCACCTGAGACTCCATCTTGAGAAATCACACCTCCTCCCCCCACTTCTCCTGCCCCATGAGACTCTGGTCTGAAACTATGATCTAAAACACTCAGGCCGGTGCCGTGGCTCACTAGGCTAATCCTCCACCTTGCGGTGCTGGCACACCGGGTTCTAGTCCCGGTCAGGGCACCGGATTCTGTCCCGGTTGCCCCTCTTCCAGGCCAGCTCTCTGCTGTGGCCAGGGAGTGCAGTGGAGGATGGCCCAAGTGCTTGGGCCCTGCACCCCATGGGAGACCAGAAGCACCTGGCTCCTGCCTTTGGATCAGCGCGGTGCACTGGCCACAGCGGCCATTGGAGGGTGAACCAACGGCAATAGGAAGACCTTTCTCTCTCTCTCTCTCACTGTCCACTCTGTCAAAAAAAAAAAAAAAAAAAGATCACTGTTGCACAGGGGTACAGACAAGGGCTAAAAACAATAATTAAATCATAAGATATCAGTTTAATACTTGTAGGTTGTTTTTTACCCTATATTAATTACCAGATATCAGAGAAAACATAAGATATTTGTCTTTATAAGACTGGCTTATTTCACTAAGTATAATGGTCTCCTGTTGCACCCATTTTGTTGCTAAAGATAGGATTTCATTGCTTTTATGGCTGAGTAGCATTCCATTGTGTATTTGTTTCCTTACACTCTGAATGTGAGTGTCAGCATCTGGGATGTGACAGAAGGTGGTCCACTGATCTGACAATAGGCATTATCTCCTTATCCCAGACCATACCTGAGATCCCAGGGACTTTCTCTTTTCTTTCTCTTTGTCATAATTTGTTTCAGTGGATGTGGTTGAAAGTGCACAGAGCTGATTCTCAGGCTCCTGACTCTTGCCAGTGCCTTGACACTTCATTGTGAACATGTCCTCCGCACAACGGAACATCCTCCACACAACGTTCAGGCTGGAACATTTCCTCAGAGATTTCACATGCACAGTTGTTCCTGGATTCAGTGTGGCCAATGGCATATCCTTTGACACTTGTTGAATAACTTACAGGCCAACTAGATCAGTGTGAAAAATTCCACATAGACAGTTTAAAATAAAAGTTCCAAGTTCACTTATTTTCCATTTACTTGTGCTGGATTTCGCACATGCTTGTACTTGTTTTTAGACACCAGAGCCCTTTAGGAAGTTCATGATGCAATTAAAAGAAAATTCATTTTGGTACAAAAAAGAAAATCTGTTAATAGTTTTTTTCTTTTTTTTTTTTTAAAGATTTATTTATTTAGTTGAAAGTCAGAGTTACACAGAGGGAAGGAGGAGAAGAAGAAGAAGAAGAAGAGAGAGAGGTCTTCTATCCGCTGGTTCACTCACCAATTGGCCACAATGGCCAGAGCTGCACTGATCCGAAGCCAGGAGCCAGGAGCTTCTTCTGGGTCTCCCATGGTGGTGCAGGGGCCCAAGGAGTTGGACCATCTTCTACTGTTTTTCCAGGCCATAGCAGAGAGCTGGATTGGAAGAGGAGCAGCTGGGACTAGAACTGGTGCCCATATGGGATTCCAGTGCTTCAGGTCAGGGCATTAACCTGCTGCGCCACAATAGTTTTTTCTTAATACACATTTCCCATGAGCTTTTTGAATTATCTTCATATATACACAAAACACAGAGGATACAATTACCCATATATAAATAGTAAGAGTTTATCTATTAATAATTACATTACATATAAATGAATTAAGCTCCTGAACTGAAAGTAAAAGAAAGCAAAAACAAAAAGATAGAACTATATGGCATCCAAAAGATACTTTACATATAAGCACAAACATAGACAAAGTGAGAGATGGAGAAATAAATTCCATGCCAATGGTAACTAAAATAGAGCAGAGATTGCTGTATTTGTGTCATACAAAACAGACCTTAAGTCTAAGCTGTTATAAGACACAACAAGTTTATGAAATAGTGATAAACATGTCAACTCAAACAGGAAGATAAAGCATAGAAATATACATATGCACCCAACACCAGGGGTAGATAAAGCCAAATATAGGCAGATCTGAAGAGAAAGCAGTAAAATAGTAGCAAGAAACTTCAATACCCCACTTTCTGTAGACTTTCCAGACAGAAAGTCAATGTGCAAACAGCAGAACAAACAACACTGCAGACAAGATAGGCTTAACACACACCTTCCCACACCAGAGTAGAAAATCTACATTCTTCTCAAGCACACACAGCACAATCTCCAATACAGGCCAAATGTTAGATCACAAAACAGGTCTTAAACTGAAGACTGAACTCAACCCAAATACCGTTTCCAGCCACAATAGGATGAAAGTAGAGGTTAATAATAGTAAGAAAATGGTAAAATTCACAAGTATGTGGAAATTAAATTTCATGAAAATCATTAGATCAAAGAAGAAGTCAAGGGCGTGTTAGGCACAGCTGTTAAGATGCTGTTTGGGACATCTGCACCCAATATCAAGTGCCTGGTTCAAGTTCTGGCTCTGCTTCCAATCTGGCTTCCTACTAATGCACACCCTGGGAAGGCAACAGCTAATGGCTCAAGTCCCAAGTCTCTGCCATCCACATGGGAGACCCAGATCGACTTTCAGGCTCCTGGATTCAGCCTAGCCTAGTCTTGCCAATTTGGGCATTTAAGGAATGAACCAGCAGATTGAAGATGTCTGACTCTATTTCTTTGCCTTTCAAATAAGATAAAAATATATTTCTAAAAAGTTAAAAAAAAAAAAACTGCGGGTGGGAGTCAAAAGGAAGTCTGAAAAAATGTCAAAATAATTAAGGTAAAGATGCATATAGTATAACTGTCAAACAGAGCAAAAAGCAGTAATAAGGGGGAAGATTACAGAGGTAAACAAGTACATTTTTTAAAAAGTTCTCAAATAATCTAATTTTACATTAAAGACCAGAAAAACAAGAAAATAAGCCCAAACATGACAGAAAGGAGATAATAAAGGTTGGAGGATAAAT
This sequence comes from Oryctolagus cuniculus, assembly GCF_964237555.1. Classification (NCBI taxonomy): domain Eukaryota; kingdom Metazoa; phylum Chordata; class Mammalia; order Lagomorpha; family Leporidae; genus Oryctolagus; species Oryctolagus cuniculus. Next base: position 6,545,070 of record NC_091449.1, on the reverse strand, counting down.
AAGTAAAACAGAAAATAGAAAAGCAATATACAAAGTGCAGAAAATAAAAAGTTGGCAAAATGGTACCTGGACTTAAAAAAACACAGAAATTATATAAATAAAAATGTGAAGAGAAATTACAATAGATATCTCAAAAATAAAAAGAACCGAAAGACCTACCCTGAACAATACATAAACTGGATGCTCTAAAGTAATGGATACACACAGAGAAGCACAAACTCTGATCAGAATAATAATGTAAACAGAGATTCAGGGTGGGCGTTGGGCAGAGAAGACACTGCTTCAGATGCCCACACCCCATGAGACTGCCTGGGCTCAAGTCCTGGCTCTGCCTCCTATTCCAGCTTCCTGCAAATGCAGATCCTGGCAAGCAGCAGGTGATGACTCAAGCACTCGGCTCCTTGACACCCACATGGGAGACCTGGATTGAGTTCTGGGTTCTTGGCTTTGGTCTGGTTCACTACCCAAATGGGCCACGCTGAAGCCAAGAGTTTCATTCCAGTCTCCCACATGGGTGCAGGGGCACAAGTACTTGTGCCATTTTCAGCTGCTTTCCCACGCATATTAGCAGGGAGCTGGATCAGAAGTGGAGCATCTGAGACTCAAACCAGTGCCCACATGAAATGCTGGCACTGCAAACAGAGGCTTAACCTTCTGCACCACAGCACTGGGCCCTGAAATTTTTTATCCCATTTGTAAAATGCTCTTCCAGTAAAACTTATAAAATTGATTATTTCAGTCATTTCTGTGTTTTAATGCAACTCCTGAAAGCAGTATCTCAAAAATGTGTTCAACAATTGTATTGGGAGATGGAAGCCAGTGTGCAGAAGAAAGGGAATATGACAAACTTTTTTTTTTTAAGATTTATTTATTTGAAAGTCAGACTTAGAGTTAGAGAGAGAAGGCAGAGAGGTTGGTCAGTCTTCCACCTGCTGGTTCACTCCCCAATTGGCTGCAAGAGCTGGAACTGTGCTGATATGAAGCCAGGAGCCAGGAGCTTCTTCTGGGTCTCCCATGCGGGTGCAAGGGCCCAAGGACTTGGAACATCTTCTACTGCTCTCCCAGGCCACAGCAGAGTTGGATTGGAGTGGAGCAGCTGAGACTGGAACCAGGGCCCATATGGGATGCCAGCACTGCAGGCAGTAGCAACTTTACCTGCTACACCACAGCGCTGGCCCCAGCTTTTGACAAACTATAAGCATGAAGAAAATTGTACTCTTCCCTAACCAAAGTCAAAAGTATAAAGAGTAAAACATTCTCAGTTGTACTATGGAGCTGAACTCCATTTTTTGTTTAATTATTGACTTTTAAGTCTCATTTCTTCCTCTTTGTATTCTCACCACTGAGTCAAGGACAATAAATTCTTTGGCAGCAACTGGAAGATAAAAACACACCTGGAAAAAAAAAATCTGGATCCCCGCACTCCAGTCCCACATTGTCACCACAGTGACATAAGCCAGTCAGCTTTCCTGCTCTCATGCCATTACTGGACCAGTTTAGAAAGTACTCTTTCCTTGGAAAGCCTTTTTATGTATAATAAACACTCACTAAACACTTTCAGTATACAACACCAGTATACAACATCACAAACAAAACTTTTGGTTATTGTTCAATTCAGTTCCTGTGGTCACCAGTAAAAATTATCAAAAATGTTATGTGGATTAACCTATGAAGTTTCTAGATTCAGAACAAAGATCCCATCTTGTACATCCATTCTCATGAGGAAATTCATATCTTTTCAAATTATTTATTTATTCAAAAGGCAGAGTTAGAGAGAGGCAGATAGATGTCTTCCATCCACTGGTTTGCTCACCAAATGGCTGCAACGGCTGGAGTTGGGCCGATCCAAAGCCAGGAACCAGGAGCTTCTTCAGCGTCTCCCAAACTGGTGCAGCAGCCCAAGGAGGACTTAGGGCCATATTTTATTGCTTTCCCAAGCCATACCAGAGAGCTGGACTGAAAATGGAGCAGCCAGGACTTGAACCGGCACCTATATGTGATGCTGGCACTACAGGCAGTGGCTTCACCTGTTACACCAAAGCGCCAACACCTCAAATTATTTCATCAAATACTTCAAGGATGAAAAAGAAATATTTTTGTCCTTAACCCCCACATTTATTTTACTGTATGTAAAATAAGGTGGATTTCATGTGTTTTTAATGGTGTACCAGAGAAAGGCATTTAGAAATAAATACAAAGCATGTTCATCAACACTGTTGTAGATCTCAGAGTTTGAAACTACATTTCTATTAGATTTTCCATTATACCCATATATTTAACCTTTGGCAAACATGGAGAGAATAACTCAAGGGCAAGACATGATCATATGCTTTCCAAATTATATGTTGCTTGGTTCCACTATGGGAAACCATTACAATAGATCCTTCAAAAATCACATGAACCTAATGGTGGCATTATCAGTATCCACCATGAAACATCCTAGTGAAGTGGGACAAACTATGTTGGTTTTAAGGAAGAACATGATTCAATTGGCTCTGAAAAAAGATTAAATTTTATTAAGACCTCATAATCTAAATAAAGCAGTAGGAAATACAATGCTAGCAGTTGAACATGATTCCTGATCAAGAGCATACTTTGCAGTTGATTAAATGCTACTCTCCAGTAACCATTCTCAAATTTCAAAAACAAGGCTAATTTTTCATCAATCTTGTTATACATTAGCTTTTGCTATTCAATATAGGTGACCACCATTTCACTTGTATTTCAACCACATAATCAACCCTTAAGAACATATCACTTGCTGGCGCCGTGGCTCAATAGGCTAATCTATGCGCCGGCACACCAGGTTCTAGTCCCCGTAGGGGCACCAGATTCTGTCCCGGTTGCTCCTCTTCCAGGCCAGCTCTCTGCTGTGGCCTGGGAAGGCAGTGGAGGATGGCCCAAGTGTTTGGGCCCTGCACCCGCATGGGAGACCAGGAGAAGCACCTAGCTCCTGGCTTTGGATCAGTGCAGTGCGCCAGCCACAGTGGCCATTGGGGGGTGAACCGACGGAAAAGGAAGACCTTTCTAACTCTGCCTGTCAAAAAACAAAACAAAACAAACAAAAAAACAAAAAAAATATCACTCTCCTCCAATAAGAATCTCTCTTAAATGTATTGACCAGCTCAATTTTACAGGCAAGTGGCAGAGCACTCCTTACCTAAATCCCTGTTGGGAAAATGGCAAACTGATGACATCATAGTATTAGCATTATTCTCAGCCCCTTGTAAATGTTCTCAAATACAGATATTAAAATGTAATAGGAAGTATTCTTTTTATCCAGGAACAGCAATAAGAACTTTCCTCACCTGTGGTGGAATGAGAAGGCCATACCAAGATGGCCACTGGCAAGCGAGCATCAGTTACTCAGGAATGGCTTTGAAACCCATCTGGCAAATGGAGCCTGCCTGGAACAGGCTGTGATTGGATGGCTTTGGAAATCACATGGCAAATGGAGCTTGCCTGGCAACAGGCTATGATTGGTTAGGGCATAAACCACCCCTTGACTGGATTGGCTGTCTTGGCTATATAAGCTGTTGTACCAACTGAAATAAACAAGTCTGCAGGCTGCTCCCCTCTGGCCCACTTTCACCTGACTCCCCGGGTCTGTGTAGTGACTCTGCGCCTCTTGCCCCCACCACACTCCTCCTCTCAGGAACGAATCCACAGCAACATCTGGCATGCCAACATGACTGAGAAAGAGCGTGTCGGACTCGGCGAGGTCCCCCTGGATTTCGGCAAGTAGGCCCCTCGGTGTTCTGTGTGCTGTTCGGTTCTGTGAGGGTGAGCACAGAACCCCCTCCTAAGCCCCTTTCCTTGTCCTTGGTCTAAGTGACCCCAGGTTAGGCACACACCACCCAAAAGCGTAATTATGGCTTTTTTCCTTCTTCTTTCCTATACACCACCATAAGACATGAAAGGAAGACATAACATCAGATTTCTAATTTCAGTTTAAAAGGAGAAAATACTAAAAAACTTTCCAAAAAAACTCAAAAAAAAAAAATGTTTTAAAACCTGAGGATTTAGTTTCCAAGTATCTTTGCACCATTGACATTTTATCTTAATTCCTAACATATTCTGACTTGCAATTATTCTGCAATGTATGACATCAAAAGTTAATCTGAACAATTACAATGTACTCACTTTATGAATTCTGATGTGGAATGTATTGTCAGAGTTGGCTAATTTACCGTATCACTACATTATAAGGGTCCTTTAGAGTATGAATTCTTTGGTGAATCCTGGGGACGCGCTTTTGACTAGTGAACATTCCAGGTTTATTATTTTTGTCTGGTTTCTCTCCTTGATAAATCCTCTCATGACTCCAGGGTCATTATTTTTGTCTGATTTTTCTCCTTGATAAATCCTCTCATGACAACAAAATCACGAATGTTTTGATTAAAAATACTTCTTATACTCATTACATTTGTAAGGTTGCTCTCTGGTTTGAATAATGCTCTACAGTTTGGATGCTAGACAACATACTCAGTATGCAAATTACATTCCTATGGTTTCATTAGAGATGTACTGTTTGGTGCTTAGTGAGTTTCTGGGTGTGGACGTCTTGGACACACATATTAGTTACACAACTCTTCAATACAGCTTCTGTGATGTTGGTTAATGCTTGGACTCACAATGGCATGCCAGACTTATCTGCAAGGTCTCTCCAGTGTGAATTATCTGATAATGTGCACAGTAAGGACTGTGTGAGAATGCTCTGTCACATTCATTACATTTCTATGGTTTCTCTCCAGTATGGATTACCCAATGGTTACTGAGATGCGAGTACTGAGAGGATTTTCTACAGACACAAGCTTTGTATGATTTCTCTCCAGAATGGAGTATCTGTCTAGTGAGGCCTGAATGGATACTTACATTCTCCACACTCTGGGCATTGTGCAGATTAAGCTGCTGCCCATGACCCTGGCATCCCATGAGCACGAGTTGTGAGTCTCAGCTGCTTCACTTCTGATCCACCTCCCTGCTAATACACCTGGGAGCGCAGCAGACAGCCCAAGTACTTGGGTCCCTACCACTCATGCGAGAGACCTGGGTGGATATCCTGGCTCCTGATTTCAGCCCGGCCCAGCCCCAGCTGTTGAAGCCTTTTGGGGGAGTGGAACAATGGATTGAAGATCTGTCTCTCTCTCTTTGTAAGCCTGTCTTTCGAATAAGTGAATCTTTTCTTAAAATAAGATTTTGAACTCTCATTACAGTTGTGAAGCTTCTAACATGAATTCTTAGGTGAAAATTGATGTGACTTTCACCTTAAGACCTTGTCACAAAAAATACATTGGCAAAGTTTCTCTTCACTATGGATTAACTAATAGTATGCTTTCAACAAAAACTAACAGCTTTCACACATCCATAACACACATGTAAAGTTTTCCAGTAGGAATTTTCCTATGGTTTTGCAAGGTTTGAACACTGAAGACTTTGCCTCATTTATCAGCTTTCCAATAAAAAATCTCCAATGATTCTGAAGTTATCAATTCTCATTGAAGACCCTTCCATTTTCACAGTATGAATTTCACAATGGGGTAGGACTGAACACACACTAAAAGCTTTGCCATACTTATTACATCTGTAAGGTTCCTCTCCACCATGAATTCTCCAGTGTACAAATGTCAATTATGACTGAAGACCTTAATACAGCTATTACATTTCTAAGGCTTCTCTCCAGTATGAATTCTCTGATGATGTGCTAGGGATGAATGCAGACTGAAGACTTTGCCACATTTATCACATTTGTAAGGTTTCTCTCCAGTATGAATTCTGTGATGACATGCAAGATATGAATTCTGGCTGAAGACTTTGCCATATTCATTACATCTGTAAGGCTTTGCTCCAGTATGAATTATTAGATGTTCTGAAAGATACGAATTGCGACTAAACACTTTTCCACATTCATTACATTTGTAGGGCTTCTCTCCAGTATGAATTCTCTGATGATGTGCTAGGGATGAATTCAGACTGAAGACTTTGCCACATTTATCACATTTGTAAGGTTTCTCTCCAGTATGAATTCTTCGATGACACACAAGATATGAATTCTGGCTGAAGAGTTTGCCACACTCGTCACATTTGTAAGGTTTCTCTCCAGTATGAATCCGACGATGACATGTGAGGTGTGAACTGCGACTAAAGACTTTGCCACATTCATTACATCTGTAAGGTTTTGCTCCAGTATGAATTATTAGATGTTCTGAAAGATACGAATTGCGACTAAACACTTTTCCACATTCGTTACATTTGTAGGGCTTTTCTCCAGTATGAATTTTTTGATGATTTGCTAGGGATGACTTGTGACTGAAGACATTGCCACACTCATTACATTTATAAGGTTTCTCTCCAGTATGAATTCTCTGATGTTGTGCAAGGTGTGAAACATGATTGAAGACCTTGCCACATTCATTACATTTGTAGGGTTTCTCTCCAGTGTGAATTATCACATGCTGTGCAAGGTAAGAATTGCGACTAAACACTTTGCCACATTCATTACACTTGTAAGGTTTCTCTCCAGTATGAACTGTCCGATGTTGTGCAAGGTGTGAAATCTGATGGAACACCTTTCCACATTCATTACATTTGTAAGGTTTCTCTCCAGTGTGAATTCTACGATGACTTGCAAGGTGTGAAATCTGATTGAAAACTTTGCCACATTCATTACATTTGTAAGGTTTCTCTCCGGTATGAATTCTCTGATGATTTGCAAGGTATGATTTATGACTAAAGACCTTTCCACATTCATTGCATTTGTAGGGTTTCTCTCCAGTATGAATTCTCCGATGTTGTACGAGGTGTGAAATATGATTGAAGACCTTTCCACATTCATTACATTTGTAGGGTTTCTCTCCAGTATGAATTCTCCGATGACTTGTAAGGTTTGATTTTTGGTTGAAGACCTTGCCACATATATCACATTTAAATTGTTTCTCTCCAGCATGGATTAGCTCATCTACAATAAAGTGTGAGCCTCGATTAAAAGTTTTGCCATATTCATTCTTTTTGTAAGATTTTGTACTAATGTGTGCCTCCTGTTCTTGTGTGAATAATAAAGAATCCATAAAATCATTTTCAAATTTATGAGAAATATGGGTTTTGACACTGGGAGGAATTCTCAGGTGGGGCGAAACCAAGGAACCACTATTAATAGACTGCACAACACACTTATATTCATAAATTTTTCCATCAGCTTGAAACAGCTGCAATTCAGGTAGATGTAACTGAAACCTTGTTCTAAGTTGATTTTTAATATGCTTCTTTTCTGCAGCCCTTCTACCATACTGCTTTTGTCTATCAGTGAGATGTTCCTTTTGAGTCATACACACTCCTTTGTGATGTCTTTCCTCATTCGTCCAATAACACTTAAAGTCATGTACATTTTTCTGGATGTCCCTGAGATGAAATTCTTCAATTTCATGGCTTTCCTGTGCTTCTAACACCACTGTTTGGAATATTTCTTCAAAATTACTATTCCTTTCTGGTGGCAATTCCTTGGTGACATATTTAGAAAAGATATCTACAAGATACAAAGAACCATACATATCTGATTAATTTCAGATAATAATTAAGTATATCCTGTTGAAATACATATTACACCAAAAGTAATGTTTTGAGCAATTATGAAACTTGAAATCACTTAATTACCTTTTCAAAAAGATATATTTATATTTACTTATTTGGAAGTCAGAGTTACAGAAAGAGAAGGAGAGGGCCGGCACCGCAGCTCAATAAGCTAATCCTCCACCTTGCAGCGCCAGCACACCGAGTTCTAGTTCTGTTCAGGGTGCTGGATTCTGTCCCGGTTGCCCCTCTTCCAGGCCAGCTCTCTGCTCTGGCCAGGGAGTGCAGTGGAGGATGGCCCAAGTGCTTGGGCCCTGCACCCCATGGGAGACCAGGAGAAGCACCTGGCTCCTGCCTTCGGATCAGCACGGTGCGCTGGCCGCAGTGTGCCAGCCGCGGCGGCCATTGGAGGGTGAACCAACGGCAATAGGAAGACCTTTCTCTCTGTCTCTCTCTCTCTCACTGTCCACTCTGCCTGTCAAAAAACAAAAAACAAAAAAAAAGAGGAGAGTCAGAGACTCAGAGACAGAGATAGAGACAGAAAGATATCTAAATAAAAGACATAGAAATATTTGGAAGCCTAGTTTCAAACGAAGTATAACCAAAACACTCATTGTACAAACAACACTCAATACACTAGAAATAGAAGGAATCTATCATAATACCATAAAGGTCATAGAGAAAAATGTCAGACCAAAAAGTAGATGCAATGTTGAAAAATTGTAAGATTTTACTGAATACCAGGAAAAAGGCATGGAAGCCCACTTTCACTTTCTATTCCACACAGTACTGGAATCTTAGCCTTATTCTAGATAAGAAAAAGAAATGAAAGCTATGAAATTGGAAAGGTAGCAATAAAATTATGTTCATGCATGACATAATCTTGAATGTAAACCACCCTAAAGATTCTACAAAATGATATTAGGACTAATGGATGAATTAAGTCAAGTCTTAACTTGCTCCCGATTCCAGCTCCTGCTAATGTGTGTGCACCCTGAGAGGCAACAGTGATGGCTCAAGTACTTGGGTCCCTGTCACCCACATGTGGGAGATGTGGACTGAGTTCCTGGCTTTTGGCTTTGGCTTGGCCCAGCCCCTGCTGTTGTCAGCATTCGAGAAGTAAGCCAGTGGATGGGAGATCTGTTTGCCTTTCAAATAAATAAATAAAAATAATAAATAAAAATAAATAAGTAAAAATTATTTTAGAAACCCTCACATGTATCATCAAATAATCTTCAAGAAAGGTGCCAAGGCTATCTAACAGGGAAAGGTCATTCTTTTCAACAAATGGTGCCAGAAAAATTGGATGGATACATGCAGAAGAATGAAAGTGGATCCTTACTTTATATCATATGGAAAAATTAGATCCATGACCTACATGGAAGACATAAAGCTATTAAATTCCAAGAGGAAAGCATGTCACCCATGTTTTATGACATTGAATTTGATGATTTTCTTGGACATAACATCAAAAGTTCAGGCAATAAAAGTAAAAATAGACCAATGCATCAGTATTTAAAAAAACTAAGCACCAAAGGAAATAATCAACAGAGTGAAAAGAAAGCCAATGGATAAGGCAAAAAAAAAAAAAAAAAAAAGTGAAAATAATATTATTTGCTAAGAGAGTAATATGAGAATACAGAAAGAACTCTTATATCTCAACAACAGCAACACAAAAACAAGTAACTAATAAATGGGCAAAGACACTTAACAGGTATGTCTTGAGAGATGATGTACAAATGACCAACAAGCATATGAAAAAACAGAAAACAAATCAGTAACCACTACAGAAATGTACATAATAAACACAGTAAGATATCACCTTATATTAATATATTTTCTGTCAAAAAGAACAGAAAGTAAGTATTGGCAGATATATGGAGAAATCAGACTTGTGCTCTATTGGTGAGAATGTAAAATTGTGCAGCTGCTATGCAAATGAAGTATGACATTTCCTCAAGTAATATGAAACTGAATTATCCTATGAACCCTTGAGTCTACTTCTGGGTATATTCTCAAAAGAACTGAAAACTGACTGCTACATCCATGGCTGCCGCCACTTCTATACAGCAGAAAAACCAAACGTGAGACCTCAGGAGTGTGTACATCAAAAGCAAATTTCACAGTAAAATCACCCAAATTTAAGAGAATACAAAATCAGGAAGCAAAGTTTTCCTGCACTCATACAGTAAGAGCAGTAGAAAAGAGGTAACCATGACATGCGGTGTCAGCCTTGGTGGGATCTGGACGTAGGACTCAGCTCTGCACACAGGCCCCATGTAGAGAACTTGAAAGACTGAGGTATGCTTCCACTCCAGGAATGAGGATCCAAGAGGAATTTCCTGTTGCCTATTCTTCTAGTTCTGCTGGGCAATCTCAGAAGTCTCTCACAACCAAGAAATGTGGATCGAAGCAAAACTGAAAAGAAATGGCTGAGGAACCTCAATAGGCAGAGGAGCTCCAATAGCTCCTTGTGGTTTCTGGGGCCCTGGGTGCAAAGGAGCAGGTGACATTCCCCACTTCCTTGGAAGGCTGGGTTTTCCACGCCTAGACATGTGATGGAACATGGATGGATCATGTCACACAGCATGGTGATGGAGGCCTGAGTTCTTTTCTTTTTTTCTTTTTTTGACAGGCAGAGTGGACAGGGAGAGAGACAGAGAGAAAGGTCTTCCTTTGCCGTTGGTTCACCCTGCAATGGCTGCCATGGCTGGCACGCTGCGGCTGGCGCACTGCGGGGATCCAAAGGCAGGAGCCAGGTACTTCTCCTGGTCTCCCATGGGGTGCAGGGCCCAAGCACTTGGGCCATCCTCCACTGCCTTCCCGGGCCACAGCAGAGAGCTGGCCTCGAAGAGGGGCAACCAGGAAAGAATCCAGCGCCCCGACCGGGACTAGAACCCGGTGTGCCAGCGCTGCTAGGTGGAGGATTAGCCTATTGAGCCGCAGCGCCAGCCGAGGCCTGAGTTCTGATCTAACCTGACTGAGAACCAGGAGAGTAGAGGGTGGAGACACTTCTGAAACAACTGTCCCTGCGCCACTGAGTCCAGGGAGCACAGGGCTCACAGAAGTCACACCATGATAAAGACTCTTGCTCTCTGGTCCAGCTGTAGCACTCCCGGAGGGCAAGAGGACAGGATATCAACTTTCGTTTTCCCACAACCCCCCTGCACTCTCAGAGTTTCTCAAACAGTATTTAATGGGGTGTCTCCTGCCTGCCCATCTGAGCTGGGACTTGCGATCACACCTTTGACACATTCCCACCTGCTTGGTTTTCTTGCCATTTTCACTTGGCTCCCCACAGTCCAGGGCACTTTCCTTTGCTCCAAAATGAAGATAACATTCAGGTCAAAAAGAGAGGTCCCTACTCATAAAAACAAAGAAATATAATATGCTATGGGGTTTTCTAGAATCTCAGTACTATGCTCACTTGAGACAGAACATTACAGATGAATCTAGAAAAATAGTTCACTTTAATATCCAAGAACCACTAAATCAAAAGCATAGGGATAAAAGACAGAGAATTGAATACTTTAAAGGTTGGCCATGGAACTTTACATATCCTTCAGCCCTGGAATCACACAAGGATGTGTAATAAAGGGAAAAGAACATCTGAAGAAAGGGGACAACTAAAGTGCAGATGCCACCTTGCGAAGCTTTTCTTTCTGAGTCCATACAGCTTTAATCAAATCACAAAGGGATGTGTAAGAGGTACACAAGAAAAAATGCAAAGATGCGCAAGGGTGGATCCCGACTTCCGGAGCGAGGTCATCCTCACCGAGGGACAGCAGGGTCCTGTAGTTCTCCAGCATCACGTCCCTGTACAAAGCTCTCTGAGTAGGGTCCAGGCAATCCCACTCCTCCTGAGAGAATTCTATGGTCACGTCCCTGAATGTCACCTGTTCCTAAAATGAAAAACACATTTCACTAAAGGGCTATGGGGAAGGTTATAATCTTCATATAAAGTGAGGAGGAAACTCTAAAGATCAGCTTGATTAAAATAAGCAAGCCAGAGGCAAGCTCTGATATTATAAAATACATGTTTGGTCTTTGTCTACATTTCTAACACAGCTCACTTGTAATCTGATTGTAATTTCTATCTATGGTAGCAGGAGGCTCCTTGACAGCTTTAAGAGGGGGCTGTCACCAGAAAGACCTAGGCAGGATTAGAGGGGTTGTGACACTCAGTTGTACCCTTTCACCCTGAGGGGAGAAGAGCTGAAATCTGGATTGCTCATCAATGGTCAGTGATACAAGCAGTCATGCATACATGATGAAGCTTCCACAAAACTCCACAGACAGCATTCAAGGGAACACCCAGATAGCTGAACAAATGGAGGTTCTGGGAGGGTGGAGCAGCCAGAGGACATGGAAGGAAGCACTGCACCTCTCACCCACACCTCACCTTATGCATCTCTTCCATCTCAGTGTTCATCTGTATCCTTCACAATAAACCGTGAGGGTAAATAAAAGTGTTTCTCTGAGTTCTAGTGAGCCATTCTAACAGATTATTCAAACAGGAGGAAGGGGTCTTAAGCTGCCTCACTCAGAGCTGGTCATTCAGAACTTCAAGTCACTGGCATTTGAAGTGGGGGCACTTTTGTGGAATTGACCCTTGAACCGGTGCGATCTGATATTATCTCTGTAGATAGTGCCAGAATCAAAGTGAATTAGAGGACACCCAGCTGGTGTCCGATGCAGAACTTCTTGCTTTGTGTAGAAAGATATCCACCCCACCCCTAAGCTGGGTGACAGAAGCATTCTGTGCAGTAAGAGTACAACAGGGGAGGGGCAAGCATTTGGAACAGTGGTTAAGATGCTTGGGACACCCACATCACATATCAGCGTTCCAGTTCCTTCACTTCTGATCTAGCTTCCTGCTAAGGCACACCCTGGGAGGGTACAGTACAAGTGCTTGGGTCTACACCACCCACAGAGGAGACCAAGATGGAATTACAGGCTCCTGGCTTTGGCCTGGCTGTTGTGCATATTTGGGGAATGAACCAGTAACTGGAAGATCATTCTCTCTCTCTGCTTTTCAAATAAAGAAAATAAATTTAAAATAATAAAAATAGTATATCATGAAAATATAAATACTAAAACTTGAACACAATGTCTATTAAAGATCTACACTTAAAATAAAAATAGAATTTTATCCATTTTAATTTAGTTATTTAGATGTTAACGGCAGGTGCCGCGGCTCACTAGGCTAATCTTCCACCTTGCGGCGCCAGCACACTGGGTTCTAGTCCCAGTCGGGGTGCCGGATTCTGTCCCGGTTGCCCCTCTTCCAGGCCAGCTCTCTGCTGCCTGGGAAAGCAGTAGAAGATGGCCCAAGTCCTTGGGCCCTGCACCCCATGGAAGACCAGGAGAAGCACCTGGCTCCTGCCATCGGATTAGCACGGTGCGCCGGCCGCAGCGCACCAGCTGCGGCGGCCATTGGAGGGTGAACCAGCGGCAAAGACCTTTCTCTCTGTCTCTCTCTCTCACTGTCCACTCTGCCTGTCAAAAAAAAAAAAAAAAAAAAGATGTTAACAACACTACAATGGAGTTCATTAGCTTATTTCACTAAAAAATCATAATGTAAGATCAGGAAATTTAAAATAATAAACATTAACAAAAAAGATCAAAGAAATATATATTGGAACACTACATACTGAAAGAAATAATAATTAAAAATCAGGTCAAAAAGGTAATTTAAAGAAATAATCAGGGTCAGTGCTGTGGCATGGTAAGCTAAAGCCTCTGCCTACGGCACTGGCATCACATATGGGCACCAGTTCATGTCCTAGCTACTCCTCTTCTGATCCTGCTCTCTGCTTATGGTCTGGGAAAACAGTAGAAGATGGCCCAAGTACTTGGGAACCTGCACCTGCGTGGGAGAACCGGACAAAGCTGTTGGCTCCTGGCTTCAATCAGCCTACTTCTGGCTGGTGAGGCCATTGGGGAATGAATCAGTGGATGAAAGAGCTTTCTCTCTGTCTCTCCCTTTCTCTTTCTGTGTAACTCTACCTCACAAATAAAATAAAAATCTTAAAAAATAAACAGCCAAACGTGGTATTAAGTAAGATTATCTCTCCAAACATCATGATCAGCAGTAAAGAGTGGGTACATTTCCTCTAAATTAAGGAGGCATAGAGGAGGCCGGCGAGGGCCAGAGCCACTCACCCCTGTGCAGGATGCCTGATAAGGGGCCAGTAAAGAGGGAAAAGATGAGAAAGGAGGGAGAAAGAAGAAAGAAAAGAACTGTATTTGTTAAAACAGTTGGCTAAATGCTACAAAAATAATGTCATTTAAATGTGGGAACCAACAACAATATCCTGAAGACAATCCTCCTCCTTTAGTAGATCTCATTAACCTTTCTCTCTCTCTCTCTCTCTCTCTATCTCTCTCTCTCTATCTCTATCTCTATTTCTCTCTCTCAGGAATATCTGATGTTTCCATTGGCAAATATACCATGACATCAAAATTAAAAGATATCCCCAGATCTATGAAATTATAAAACTATTGAAGGAGTACTGTCAGCAAGACAGAGGAATAGAAAGTCCCAAATTCTATCTATCTTTTGGAGAAACAGAATTAGCAAGAATACATGAATCAAATTGCCTTTGTGAGAAATCTAGAAACCATATAAGGCAATTTGCCTCGTAGGAAAATTTCGTGATGTGGAAATCATCAATTCCCAATTTTCCCCAGGGCAAGAAAATAGCCATCCATTATTCTTACTGACTGCCTAAGGAACTGGTCTCTGTCCTGTTAATGCATTGAAAGTGACAGGGTACCGAGTCAGGGGCCCCTGAGAGCGAGGGCCATGATATTATCAATGTCTGCAGTTAACACTAAATGGAGATGCAGGCCACAACCTACTGAGACTCCATGAATGGGCCAACATGCAGGCAGGCAACAGGGACACCCTGAATAGACATCAGCAAACTCGCTCAGTCAGGAGGTTACAGCAACACACTGAAGAGAACCTAGGCCCAGAAAAGGTATGAGAGGTCTGAAATCCCTCAAGCCTGGACCCCTGGCGAGTGACCCACTTAAGGAAGTCAGAAACCAGAAACTAGGAGAACTGGCTGATTTCTGAAATGCCAAACCATCAACCAAGACAACCAGATCCACAAGAAGAAAAGGAAACATAGCCCATACAAAGAAACAAATTAAATCACAAAAATAAAAAACATGACAAAAGGGAGATATATTAACTCACATGGAGAGGTCAAAGGCTAAAGAATCCACCCAGGATATATCTAAAACCTACAGAGGACACATCATAATCAAAGCATCAAAAGTGAGACACAAAACAGTCTTGGCAACAGTAAGAGAAAAGTGACTTATGACCCAGGAGTATCAGATTTATCAGCAGAAACATGCAGGCTACAGGGGATTGATATGATACATTCAGAGTGCTGACAGAAACCAAATGCCAACTAAAAACACTATAAACACTGGTAAAAACGTCCTTCAGAAAAGGAGAATTCAGGAAATTGAGACTTTGCCCCATAAACCAAACTTGAGGGAGAACATCATGACTACACCTGTCCTACAAGAACTTCTACACAGATATTCGGGTTCAGATGAAATTATAAACTGAAAAACCAAAGTTTACAAAAACATAAAACTTGCAGGTAAAGTTAAATATAAGTATATACAGAACTCGTTACATTTTAACACAGGTGTGTGTACATCACTTTGAAATCAAGTACAGAATCTTTTTAATAAAATAATAAGTCCATATGCAGTATAAAAAGAAGGAATGAGGGGCCTGTGCTGTTAGTGCAGAGGGTTAAGCTGCTGCTTGGGATGCCTGCATCGCACACTGGAGGGCCAGTTCAAATCCTGGCTCTCCCACTTCAGATGCAGTTCCCTGGGAGCCAGCAGACAATGGCCTGATGCAGTCCTAGCTCTAGGCTTCTGGGGAGTCAAACAGTGGACAGCAGACCACTTCTCTTTCTCTTTCTCTCTCCCCCTCCCTCTCTTCGCCCTTTTTTTTTTTTTTTTTTTTTAAAGATTTATTTATTTGAAAGTCAAGAGTTACACAGAGAGAGGAAAGGCAAAGAGAGGTCTTCTGTCGGATGGTTCACTCCCCAACTGGCCACAACGGCCGGAGCTGTGCCGATCCGAAGATAGGAGCCAGGAGCTTTCTCCAGGTCTCCCACACGGGTGCAGGGGCCAAGGACTTGGGCCATCTTCTACTGCTTTCCCAGGCCACAGCAGAGAGCTAGACTGGAACAGAAGTAGCCGGGACTAGAATCGGCGCCCATATGGGATTCTGGTGCTTCAGGCCAGGGCATTAACCCACTGCGCCACTGCGCCGCCCCCCCCCCCCCCCCCGCTTTCAAGAAGATGAAAATAAATAAATCTTTTTTTTAAAAAAAAAAAAAGAAGAGAGGTCATTTGTATTGTAACATGGACTGGGGTGGGGGGATGGTTTCAGATGTAGAAGAGTAGAATTTCAGTTGTTCGAAAGATGGGAAAATGGCCGGCGCCGTGGCTCACTAGGCTAATCCTCCACCTAGCGGCGCCGGCACACCGGGTTCTAGTCCCGGTTGGGGCGCCGGATTCTGTCCCGGTTGCCCCTCTTCCAGTCCAGCTCTCTGCTGTGGCCAGGGAGTGCAGTGGAGGATGGCCCAGGTGCTTGGGCCCTGCACCCCATGGGAGACCAGGAGAAGCACCTGGCTCCTGGCTCCTGCCATCGGATCAGCGAGGTGCGCCGGCCACGGCGGCCATTGGAGGGTGAACCAACGGCAAAGGAAGACCTTTCTCTCTGTCTCTCTCTCTCACTGTCCACTCTGCCTGTCAAAAAATAAAAAAAAAAAAAGAAAAAGAAAGATGGGAAAAGATATCCCATGCAAATGGAAGTCTAAATAAAGTAGTGCTGGCTATCCTTGTATCAAAAAAACAACAACAACAACAACAAAAAAAAAAACAAAAAAACAAACACCTTTAAAGATAAAACTGTCACCAGAGAAGGGTTCTGTATAATGATAAAAGGGACAATTTTCCATGAAGATATGACAAGTATAAGTATACACCTGACATTAGCACTCCTCAATGTAAAAAGGAAACATTAAAAATATGAGAGGGAAAACTAGTCTGCAGCACAGTAAGGGTAAGACTAATGGTAAGAAACCCCACTGTTACAGACAGAACGACCAGACTGATCAGCAAGGGCACAGAGCGCGTCTTGGTCTGGGTGTTCTTGTTGTTCACTATATTTACCTCTTTACTTTTTTAAGATTTATTTATTTGAAAGGCAGAGTTACAGAGAGGCAGAGGCAGGAGAGACAGAGAGAGAGAGGTCGTCCATCAGCTGGTTTGCTCCCCAAGTGGCCCCAACAGCCAGAGCTGGGCCAGTCTGAAGCCAGGAGCCAGGCGCTTCTTCCAGGTCTTCCATGTGGGTGCAGAGGCCCAAGAAGTTGGGCCATCTTCTACTGCTTTCCCAGGCCATAGCAGAGAGCTGGATCGGAAATGGAGCAGCCAGGACTCGAACTGGCACCCACAAGGGAAGCTGGCACTGCAGGCGGCAGCTTTACCCACTACACCACAGCACCAGCCGCTATATTTACTTATTGTGACAGAATATAGAAATCATTAGCAGAAGCCAAAAAAAGATCTACAAGTATGTAGAAATCAACTCACTTTTAAATAACCAATGCAGGTATGGTGTTGTGGTGCAGTGCTGGCCTCCCATAAGCACTGATTCGAGTTGGAATGATCTACTTCTTACCCAGCTCTGTGATAATGTGCCAGGGACAAAAGCAGAAGATGGACCAAGTGCCTGGGGCCCTGTCACCCACGTAGGTGACATGGATGGAGTTTCAGGCTCCTGGCTTTGGCCTGCCATAGCCCCAGCTATTGAGGTCATTTGGGGAGTAAAGCAGTGGATGGAACACCTCTCTCTCTCTCTCTCTCTCTCTCTCTCTCTCTGTTTCTGTAACTTTGCCTTTCAAATAAATAAATCTTTAAAAAATAAATAAATAACCAGTGGGTCAAAGTAGGGGAAAAAAAGAATTGAGAAAATTTCTGCAGTAATAGTGAAATAAAAATATAATACACTAAAGCTAACGGGATTCAATGAAAGCGGTAAAGGATAAGTGAGTGGTAATAAAACTGTTAAGAATGAACTCCAATCAACAGCCTAACCTTCCACCTCGATACAGAAAGGACTAGAATAACATGAGCAGAAGGAAGGAAATAATTAATATTAACAACAGACAGGAATTATATGGTGGACAGAAACGTTCAACAAAACAATTACGAACATTTTGTAAAGATCAACAAAATGACACATGTGCCCCATGCCCACACCCTGTGGAGCGTCTTCAAGTTCACAGTGAGATGGAATCTAAGCGGAAATGAGAGGGACCAGGGCAGGCGTGGGTGTGTGTGAGCCAACAGGTCAGAGAAGATTCACCGCCCCAATGCCTGGTGTGTCAGAAAGGAGGGCGACAGGACAATTCACCCAGAACACAAGTACCTGCGTCAGAGCCATCCCTGACTGCTTTTCTTCCCTCTTCCTCCTCTTCAGGTAACACGAGAGTCCTTGGAAGTCAATCTTGAATGTCAAGGTTAGCTGTTTGATGCTTAGAATTAACACACTCCGTGCCAGGCCACAACCACACGCACAGGGAAGGCCTCACCATGTAGAAGACGGTCCTCTGCTGCCCACTGCACCTGCAGGAACATAGGGACAACAAACTTCTGCACACAAACCAATGCATGAATCTTTTCCTATTTCTTCGGAACCCACTCTCCTCCAGGTGAAGCCCACACATGTGCTCAGCACTGGGGAGCTGGGCTGGACTCAGCCCAGTTCCAGTACGAAACCCTGACCAAACCCCATGCAGAGCACAGACCCCCAAACCTCTGTGGATTCCAGGCTGACCTCAACCCCTCAGGAATGCAGGACACAGAGCCAACCCGCTCAAGGCCGGTCACAGAGTGGAATCAACTTTAAATATTTTAAGGCCGGGTCCCAAACTATGTGAATGGAAATTTACTGCTACCAGGCGGCACAAGATGCCGCTGCACTCTAATGGGAAGCCAGGGTGCAGCACCACTCAGAGGGAAAAGCCCAACATACCTCCCCAGTTCTGGTTCTGAGCAGAAGTGGGGGGTGGGTGTGGCTGGAATGTTAATGAGGCGGTGAGGGGGAGGTCACAGAAGTCTCCATGGAGAAGATGACACTGGAACAAAGACCTGGCCAGGAAGGACATTTGCCACCTGCAGCTGAGGGTGCAGAGTCCTAGGCAGAGGTAGAGCAAAAGTGGAAGCCCCCAAGCAGGAGCGACCCTGGGGGCTGCATGGCTGGAGTGGAATGAGGGAAGAGGACAAAGCAGGCAGGGAGGTCAGAGAGGGACCGGGGGCACAGCAGGTTGGATCAGGAAGAGGACGAAGCAGGCAGGGAGGTCAGAGAGGGAACGGGGTGCACAGCAGGTTGGACCAGGGCCTTCTAACATCTTACTACCACATCTCAAAAAGACTTCTGAAAACCACTTCCTCACCCATTTGGTGTACACATGTAATTTTTTCTATTTAAATTAAAGCATGTACTAATATCATATGTATTAGATACAGGCAGTGATGTTTGGTGAAACCCTAGAAAGTACAGGGTCGCAACTGCCTGAGAACAGCAGGGCCGGTGCAGGCATGAATCCGGGGAGCTCAGAGAGGCCCATGAGGACACGCAGAGGTGGGGATGCACGTTAGACGGCCCAGCAGAGCTGCGACAACTGGGCGTCGACTGGACCAGGATCCTCTGCCTGAGGGGCGAGGACTCCAGGGGAAATGAAGAGGAGCAAGTGGTGTCAAGGCCTTGATCAGAGATGACAAAGTCAGAGGGTGTGGCAGAACTAGAAAAGGTTCAGGGACTCAGCTGTGGGACTCAGCAGACAGCAGGAGAGGAAGTGAGAACCAACCAGAGGGGTCACAGGAAAATCCAAACAAGTCGATTTTTAAAAGTGAATGGGATGTCCTCGAAACCAAGAGAAAACAAGAGAGAGTATGCAACTGTGTTGCATATGTTGCTGACAGAACAAGGATGAAGACAGAGTATTACACACTGGATTTAGAAATCGGGAAAATACTGGCTACTCTGAGATGGAAAGCAGCAGTAGAGGGTGGATATGAAACCCAACTGGGTTCACACCAGAGTTAGGAGGCTGAATTAAAGACAGAGTAAAATCAAGTTTTGGGCTCTTAAATGGAACGCAGAAGAGGGTACTTACAGAGAAATGTAGTTACTGCAGAATTTTGTTTCGAATATGGAAGAGTGGAAAGAAAATAAAGTCTTCATTCAGTGCGTGTGTGTTTAATGCACGATACACTTTTGCAGTACACTAAAATAAAACCCTGGGTTAACCACAGTGGCACAGTGGAGGAAGGATACACACCGTTCTGAGACGGTGAGGAGGGCTGACAGCGGTGCACAACCACAGGGTGGGCAACAGCCAGTTGCAAGGATGGGTCATTGCCAGTCAGTACTGAGCTGACAGCTGACACGGGAGGAGACGGGTGGGTGGCGCAGGTGGAGGTGACTCTTCCTTTCACTGTTTGAGACAGAAAAAAACAAACTGTTGTCCACGCTCTCAACTCTACACCCCATACTTCACCTCCGGTCAGCGACTTGTGTAGACAGCTTTTCTCACACTCCCACAATAACTCAATTCTGACACTCTCTACAGGGGAAAAGTGTCAGATTCTGGGGGTTCATGGCTCATTCTCTAGACACTTCCTCACCTCCGAGGCCATATGCAAATAGCAGTCGCCACCTACTCTTCTGCCTGACCTGGTGAGCGTCATGCTTCCTAGTCCCAGCCACCTGTTTGGCTAATTGGCAAGGACAGCTCTTCCGGCGGGCTGCTCACCGCTTTCCCTGAATTCTATGAACTAGGTGAAGTACTCTGTCGTGCTCAGCGTGTACTAAGTGTGAGGAGGGGACACACTGGTTTTCCCTGTTATCTCACAGCCCCACACTTTACTCCCTGCCACGCGAAGGGAAGACGGGGCCCACAACCCAAAGAGACACATCCCCACTCTTGGGCTCACTAATCACAACGGGGAGCGATCGTCTGCCAAGACTTGTGCCCATGCCTTGCAGGGTGGGGCTTTTGCCATTCTCAATCTTGTATCATCGAACACACGCTTAATGTGTCCGACGATGACGGCAGACGTCAGAATTTCACAGCCTCGCCACTCCCACCCACCGGGCGCCGCGTTCTCCTTGTCTTCACTGGCTACTTCCGGCCCTCGTCGTGGTGCACGGGCCCCCCACTCCCTAGCTGCTTTCTGGCTCCCCCTGGGCTTCCGATCCTCACTGCGGGCCTTCTCCTCTCTGCCTTCACCTGTTCCATCCTTGCAGCCTGCCTCGCCTCTTGCTACGCTGTCTCCTGTCTCCAATGTGCTTATCTTTCTTCCCCAATTTCTGCTCTGCCAGACAAACTGTTAGACCCCCTTCCCCTACTCTCTCTCCCCACTCTCTCTGCCAGTCCCTCACTATCTGGTTAAGGGTCTAACTCACTCTTTTCTTCCTCAGTGTTCCTAGTATTTTTTCCTCAGAGCCCTCCGCGACCCCCTCAGCCCCCACAGTCCCGGGGAGGGGGAGGGGGCGGCGTAAGATGGCCGACCGCGGAGGGGCTTTCTCCACGGGGTGGAACCGGGCCCGAAGAACCAGGGTGTCCTTACCCAGGCCCAGGGACCTCGCGGGGCCAGGGGAGGCTTAGGGGCGGCAGCGGGCGGACAGGGAGCGGCTGAGGAGAGGGGTGGGGTCCGCGGCCCCCCAGGACTGGGGAGGACGCCCCCTCTCCTGGACCGAGCTGCCGAGCGCCCAAGGAATGCTCGTGGCTAGGGGTGGGGAAACGAGGCCAACAACGGACTGTAAATCGACAACCGGCGCACGAGGACGCGTCTACACCGCCCCGAGGGACGGAGACGCGGGCAGAGCCGGCCTCCGAGCGACTTTAACCCCAAAGGCGGCGGGACCCTAATGTCTACAGGGACTCCCCACTCCGCAGGGAGGGAGGCGTGGGGGGCCGCGAGGCGCGCATTTTAAGGGTAACAGAGAAACTCACGCGCCCCGGAGTGCGCTTCACTGGACGCGATCCCTTCCGGGTGCGGGGGAACTGCGCGCGCAGCCGGGGCGGGGCCAGCGCGGTGGGCGGGGCCGGGGCGGGGCTTGCGCGTCGCTCTCCTCCCGCGCTCCTGCAGGATCCTGTGGGGCCCGGGTCTCGCCGCGGGGTTCCCGTGGGGGCGGAGATTAGCGGGAGCCCTTTAAAGCCCCGGAGTTGTCTGGGAGTGTGCAGGATCCTGGCCTGGCGGACCAGAGCGTGTCCCGTCAGGGCGGTGTAGAAATCCGGATTTCTGCGAGCGTTCGCGTTCACCCCGCGGGCGAGCGCCAGCCCCCGACCCCATTTCGGGGGCCTTCGCAGGGGCGCGGCCTGCCAGGGTGCAGATAGTGCAGGGATAGGTGTTTAAGCAACCAACTGTTGCTTTAAAAAATGTAAATTACACGTTCTTCCCTATGCTTGTTATTCTAGTCCACACTAAAAATGAGTTGGTCGCAAGTACTTTTGAGTTAAACTGCGGGCGTGCTAATACGGTTGGATAAATAATTCCTAAATAGAATGTAACTTCAAATTCACTTTCTGTGCATTCTGAAAAGAACTGGAAAATGTACCTTTAAAAACAATGGTAATTCATTTTAGGCCTTGTTTTTTTCTTTCCCTCTTTCTGAGTGTTCTGTGGGTATGCGTAAAAAGTCGTTAGGATAGTCTACAGAAGATATTTGGAGTTTTTTCATCTGAAGAAATTAATTTTGCAATACTTCGCATAGTTTTTGGTAGGCGTACTATTTTCTTTTATAAGAACGCAGAAGAAAGTAGAATGCTATTATAAAGCTTTTAGTAGCCTTAACTTTCAACAGCAATAGTGTCATGATATCTGTGAGTAATCCTATACTAGGAAGAATGTTTTTCTCTCACACTCCTATTTATGAAGGTTTCATCTTTGAAAAAGTGGTCATCAACTGAAATATGGTTATATACACATAGGATAATTAGAGTATTTAGAATATTAGCAGGATAAATGAGCAGAGTGTTCTTCCATAGCACAAAGAGGAATATAAGAAGGGATATCATCACATTTAAAAAAAATGTATTGTCTGGTATAGATTTTGAGATCTTCACAAGTAGATTATTCTATGTTATGGAACTTTGCTGGCTATGTTTCCAAGAAAGAAACTTTCGTGACCTCATGCAAGAAAATCCGCTGACGTGGATCTCAGAGTTGTAGAGGAGAAGCTGAGTAGAGATGAAAGTCATGATATTTTGTATTTGGGGAGTTGATTGCTTCTAGAATGTTCAGGGAAACAACACAGACGTACACATAAGAAATAAAAGAGGATATTTCCTCAATCACAGAAAGATTTGAACTTTTACGTCCCTGTAAAATCAGTGTAAGTAGACAAAAAATATTAAGGATTCAAAAAAAATTTAAAAATCAGAACTATTGTCACCTACTGACTACATCTTATGCTGCATCAAATGCCTAAAAGGTCTCCATACAATCCTTCAGCGAGAGCCTGTTGAGAATTTGGTGTCTCTAACCTAGTAAACCCAAACTGAATGCAGTTAATCAAAAAAGTTTTTCATGAAATATTCATCCCCTCTATTCCACTTTGAGAATGTTGAGAAAACATAATCGAAACAAAAAAACAACTTCTCCTGGCCAAGACATCTGTCCCACATAGGTCGTGTTGATGATGAAGCATTCCTCTAGGGTGTGACGGGACCGTTCCCTTTCTGCTCTCCCATAGGCAGCCGAGGCTGAACCGGGCTCTTTTCATGCACAAAACACGTGTCTCACCTGCTCATAAAGGGAGATTTTCATCTCAACCCTTTACTGGAAGAGGAAAAAATTTCTACTGCTTTCCCAGGCCATAGCAGAGTGCTTGATCACAAGTGAGAAGCTGGGACTCGAACCGGCGCCCATATGGGAAGCCAGCACTGCAGGCAAAAGCTCTACCCGCTATGCCACAGCACCAGCCCCTACAGTATAATATTTTAAACATCACAAAGTTTGTTCATAACTTTATCCTCTACACTGACAATATGGCACCATACACTAATCTACTTCCCATTCCACAACTTATTGCAAAATTAATGCATGCACAAGTCATTTGTGCACTGGCCCTTGGAAGTCACCAACTGAACACAGCTGTGCATGCAGCTGTCCACAATGAAGCAACATGACACTCTCAGCCCGACAGACCCGGCTCACCCGCCTCTCAATGACCAGCCCCAAATGGCTCCTTGTTTGCAACATCTACCAATATGGGCACTTTCACCTCCCTCATTCTTTAGGTAAATGGAATCACACAGGATAGAATATCTTACATTTCACTTGAAAAAAAAATCATGTTTTTTTTTTTGAAAGATTTATTTATTTTGCTTGAGAGGCAGTGTTACAGATAGAGAGTGGGAGACAGAGAGAGAGAGGTCTTCTATCTGCTGGTTCACTCCCCAGATGGCCGCAATGCCTGGAGCTGCGCTGAGCCAAAGCCAGGAGCCAGGAGCTTCTTTTGAGTCTCCCCTGCGGGTGCAGGCCCAGACACCTAGCCATCTTCTACTGCTTTCCCAGGCACATTAGCAGGAGCTGGATTGGAAGTAGAGCAGCCGTGTCTCAAACCAGCACTCATATGGGATGCTGGCACCTCAGGCAGATGCTTAACCTACTACCCCATACAGACAGCCCCCCCAAAAATACATGTTTTAAAATTTATTTTTAGGTTGGCACTGGGTATAGCAGCTCGGGTGCCAGCATCCCATATGGGCACTTGTTTGAGTCCCAGCTGTTCCACTTACCATCCAGCTCCCTGCTAATGTGCATTGGAAGGCAATGGAATATGGTCCTAGTGCTAGGGTCCCTGCACCCATGTGGGACACTGACAGAAGCTCCTGGCTCCTGGTTTTGGACCTGCCCTGCTCCTGCCATTGTATCCATTTGTGGAGTGAACCAGCAGAGAAATTTCTCTTATCTCTCCCTCTCTCTAAATCTGCCTTTCAAAAAATTAGTTAAATGAATAAAATCTTCTAAAAATTTGTTTTTATTTTCACATACTGTTTGGACATAACTGTATTACATCAAAAATTAATTTTTCAAAAAATATTTATTTGAAAGTCTGAATTACAGAGAGAGAAGAAAGAGAGAGAGATCTTTCTCTTTAATTTATTTATTCGCATGCATTTTATAAATACAACTTTAGGAACTCAGGAATTCTTCCCAACGTGACCAACCTCCCACTCCTCTTCCTCTTCCCTCTACTGTTCCCAGTCTTGTTTTTTGCTAAGCTCTACTTTCATTTTTCTTTATACACAGAAGACTAACTCTGTTCTAGGTAAAGAGTTTAACATGTTGTCTGAGAAAGAAAAACTGTTCATCAACAGTCCAGATGAGACATACATCTGCTCCTTTGCTCCCCAAATGGCCGCAATGGCCAAGGCCGGGCCAGGCTGAAACCAGGAGTCAGGAGCCTCTTCCAGGTCTCCCACACAGGTGCAGGGGCCAAGGACTTGGGCCATCTTCCACTGCTTGCTGGCCATTCACAGGGAGCTGGATTGGATGTGGAGCAGCTGGGACTTGAACCAAAGGCCACAAGGGATGCTGACTGTAGCCAGCAGCTTAACCCACTGCACCACAGCACTGGCCACAAACATTGAATTTAATTGAATTGAATCACTTCCCCTTGACCAAGATGTGTTTTACACTTTGGGTTTGCATCATGTTCTGCCACCTAATGTCTGCAGTGAATTATGATAGAGCACATGAGGATTTCTGTTGGGCACTTGTGTGTGTGGCCATGGCCTGCTGGGTCACGTGTTCACAGCGACTCCTCTGTAGGAGATGTCACCACAATGTTTTCCAGGATGTGGCAGCTAATTTCAGTCTAGCCCCGCCCTGACCACAGAGGCATCTACCCATTCCCTCAACACTGCCATGGCAGTCGGCCCTGTGTGTGTCCTGGGAGCGACCTGCACACGTCTCATAGGACGCATGGTGGGCAGCAGGATCACTGAGTTAGGGGCCCTGCACTGTGTGGGAGACTCAGAAGAAGCTCCAGGCTCCTGGCTTTGGATTGGCTCAGCTCCAGCTATTGCAGCCTTTTGGGGAGTGAACCAGTGGAGAGAAGATCTCTCTCTTTCTCTGTTTCTCCCTCTGTCTGTAACTCTGCCTCTCAAATGAATAAATAAATCTTTAAACAAAATAAAGAAGAGATGGTGGTCATTTTATCCTTTAAGGGAAATAGTTGTCATGTGATGTGCCTTCCACAAGTTCATGGAAAAGTGTGCCATAAAAGAAAAATGATGCATGGGTTTCAAATAGTTTTGCATCTAAATAAACATCTCTAAGTTCCATGTTCCTACAGAGCTTCTGCTGTACCCTCAGAGACGAATAAAAGATTAGTGGCATTCTTGGAAACTGAAGACTGCAGTTATCAGAAGTTAATTTAAAAACCATGTTACAGTATGTGTGTGTGTGTGACTAGTGTTTACCACCTCTCTGATTCCATTTTACTTGGAATGTATCATAGTTCTTAGGTTGTAACTAATAGAGCTTCATTTTTGGAAAGTCTGCTTGAATCATGTCTTTTCTATCAATTTAGTAACACTACCCCGTAGACTGGTAAGGTTGAAAGGCAGACATGACAGTTTTTTCCATAGTGTAATAAAAATATAGTCTTATGAATATATATACTCACAATTCATACTTGAGTTTTTCTCTAGCTACACCGCCCTCTGGATATTTACATATCTATAATACTTACGTATCTACAACTAAAACCAGAGCAGCACAACTATAGATTATCCTCTGCACTACTCTTCATGAACTTGATCAGTGTGATTGTGCTTCCACGTGCCCTTCTTAGCACCCACTTTAAAATCCACTGTGACGTGGAATGGCCGTTGTCTCAACTGTTGAGGAGCAGTTTATTTTTGTCGTACAATTTGTATTCAACTCTTTACTTAGTGTAGAGTTAGTCATATGTATATCAATTTCATTGAAAATAGATCTTAGCAAAAATAAGAATGGGAAAGAAAGGAGGAAGAAGCGTGGGAGTGTGGGTGGGAGAGTGGATATGGTGGGAGAATTGCTAAGTTCCTGAAGTTGTATTTATAAAACACATGAAGTTTGTATTTCTTAAATAAAAGGGAAAAATTAAATAAATAATTTTTTAAGAAAAAACAAGATCCACTGCTTGCCTCGGACTCAATTTACATAAAGCAAAAGGTAAGAATATACTAAGTATGCAGAAAATGTGAAACAAAATAAATTGTCAGGAATAAATAGAGAAGATTTGTGTGCTTCGAGCTCTCATGAATAGTCATGAAATATCACTGATGAGTTCTCCCCATAAGCATGAGCATACACAAGTAAAGGGAAAATGTTAATTTTGTTTTTTGTTTTGTAGTTTCTTTGTGAACAAGGAATTTCACATCTTCATATACCTCTTCTCCCCATATTACTGGTTAATTTTCAGCTTTGGACACCTGGCAGACCTAGGGTCAACATTTATCCTAACTTTGATTCAGATATTGCCTTAGTTCATTTTTTGTTGCTATTACAAAATACCCATAGTTGGGCTAATTTATTCTTTAAGATTTATTTTATTTATTTGAAAAGGTACAGAAGAGGTTGAGCCAGAGAGACCGAGAGAGAGAGAGAGATCTTCCATATGCTGGTTCACTTCCCAAATCGCTGTAATGGCTGGATCTACTCTGATCTTAAGCTAAGAGCTAGGAGCCAAGTGCTTCTTCTCAGTCTCCCATTTGGGTGCAGCAGCCCAAGGACCTGGGCCATCCTCCACTGCTTTCCCAGGCCATAACAGAGAGCTGGATTGGAAGAGGAGCATTGGGACTTGAACCAGTGTCTATATGGGATGGCAGCAGTACAGGTGGCAGTCCCACTTGCTACACCACCACACTGGCCCCCATAAACTTTTTGAAGTGCCTATATATATACATATATTATATAATATATATATTATATATATGTATAAAACACACACTCACCTAAGAATCCAGTCTCATTTTAACAATATTTAAAGCATGGGGCCAGTACTGTGATGCAGAGGGTTGCAACCCAGGCATCCCTTCTCAGAGTGCAGTTTGAATCCCAGCTTCATGCTAAAGGGCGTGGGAGAGCAGAAGATTATGGCCCAAGTGTTTGGGCCCCTACCACCTCTGTAGGAGACTCAGATGGAGTGCCTGGTTCCTGGGTTCTGAGGAGGGAAACAGTGGATGGAAGAGTGCGCTTGCTCTCTCTCTCTCTCTCTCTCTCTCTGTTTCTCTGTTGTCGCTCCCCCTCTTCGTGGATGAATGACACAGGACCCTGCGCTGTTCTTTTGTCTGCTCTGCCCTTCCCGGGTTTGCTGCTGGTTCTTCCCAGGTTGGCTGCCGTCCTTCCACCTCCATGGAAGGGCGGTGCCCCCTGCCACTTTCCCCACTTCCGCGGGGGAGCGGCACACGGCCGGCCGGCTCTCTCGGGGCTGCTCAGGTGTTCCTTCAGATAGATGTTCCCCTTTTACAAGTCTTTTCTATAGTAAAGTAAGAATAGGCAAACAGCGAACTTCCAAAGCAAGAATGAGTAGAGAAATGAGAAAGAACGAAGCAACGAACTTCCCCACGAACTCTCCAACGCACTCTCCAACCAACCCCCAACACCGTGCTGTCTCTCTCCTCTTTTATAGTCCTCTTCCACCGATTCCCAACTCTGCTACCCACACACCGAGTATGCTGCTTTCCTCCAATCAGGAGCAGGTTAGGTTATTGGTTGAACTGGAGGCAGCTGTGTAGAAGCTGTTTCCTCCTCTCCCAGCGCCATATTGTGGGAGAGCAGATGCATAGAATAAGTCTTAATTCCAGTAACTTAGTCTAGTCCGAGTTGCTCCCCACACTCTATGTCATTCTGCCTTTCACATCAATAATTAAATCTTTAAAAACAATATCTAAAGCACAAAATTTCTCAACAAAATACTAGTACACCAGACCCAACATTGTATCTGAAAGATCCCTGCATGGTGACAATGGAATTGATCCCAGAGCTCATGGCAGATTCATTCACAGATCAATATACGACCTAAGTCACACCAACCGAATGAAAAACAAAAGCAATGTGATCCTCTCAAGAGACACAGAGAAAGCATCCCTTCATGACGGAAACCATCCACAGACTGGGGTTCCAGTGGACAAAGCACAGAACACTAAAGGCTGCGTATGGCACACCAACAGCCGGTGTCAGACTGAACAGGGAGAGCTGAAGTCTCCCAACCAGGTCAGGAACGAGACGAGGCGTCCCGGCTCAGCACGCTTGCTCGGCACAGACTGGAAATATTAGCATGAGCAGGAAGGAAGCAGAGAGGGCGTCAGGTTGGGAGGAGGAAGTCCCCACGTGAATGAGGCCCTCCACATCGTTCGCTCCGGCTGGGCCACGGCAACCACTCCAAAGTCAGTAGACCTAGAGCAGGCTGATTTGTCAGCTGACGACTTTGTAGAGCCCACAGCTGGTGTTAAATATCCATGTGGCCCTCGGCAGAAACACTGGGTTCCGACTTGGGCACTGTCCCACTACAGGAGGGGATGCTGGTACATACTTCGGGTCTTTCTCTGAGCATGCACGGCGATGTTCTTAGGAATGCAATGGCTTTGACTGTCCTAGATCTTAAAGAAGAAGGGAAGAGGGGGAAGAGAGCAGAAAAGGAAACAGAGGTGAGTCCACAGCTTGGAGGGTGGAGGGAACTCAGAGGACGCCATGGCCAGTGGACACCAAGCACTCCTCGCCACCAGACTGTCCCAGGAGTGGGAGCCTGGGTGGGAGCTGGTCGGGGAGGAGTCCACGTGGAGATCGGCAAGGTTGGAGCTAAACCCACTGAGCAAGAGTGAGGATGAAGTTAATCAAGAGGGCGGCAGGAGAGGGCAGGAGTGCAGACAGAGCAGTGCATACAGGGGACGGGGAGACGGGGAGGTGGCACGCTTCTCCTGTGGACCTCGAGGATACTCTGTCTGCAAAGACGGAGATCAGAGTGGAGATAGTCCAGCCTCCGACACAGCAGAGGAGAGGAGGCCCACTCTGGGAACATCAGCTCCTGCAGCTCCTCAGTGCCCTCTGTCCCATTCTGGAACAACCCAGAAAATATCTGTATCAACTACTGTGTAGATGCAAGTTATAATAGCACTAGAAAGTTTTTAAGAAGGGGGAAATCCCACTTCATTCCAATTTTAAGTGTAGATGATTATTTTTTAAAGTTTCATTTATTTGAAATGTATTTATTATTGAATCATTTATTTATTATTTATCATTGAAATTTATTTATTATTTGAAAGGCAGAGTTACAGAGAGGCAGAAGTAGAGGGAGAGAGGGAGGTCTTCCCTCTGCTGGTTCAACCCAAGATGACCACAATGGCCAGAGCTGTGCATATCCAAAGCCAGGAACCAGGATCCTCTTTCGGGTCTTCTACGTGGGTGCAGGGGCCCAAGCACTTGCGCCATCATCTACTGCTTTCCCAGGCCACAGCAGAGATCTGGATCGGAAGTGGAGCAGCCAGGATTTGAAAAGCACGGATGCTTTTGATGTCTACGTTGTTCAGGGGATGCCAGGTCTCTGGTACTTCCCACGCCACAGTCTTCCCAGAGTCCCCTACCCCTCACATCACAAATACCCTGGACTTTGTGCTCCAGTCCCTTGGTAAAGACAGAAAGAGGCGAGAAGAGAGAATGAGTAGCAGACTTGACCTGGGAGTAAACTCCAGGATGCAACGATGTTGAGCTGGGTGAGGCCATGACAGGTGCCCCTGGGTAAAAGGAAAGCCACGTGCAACATCACTGCACACATTAGGTTTATGGGTTCATAGTGTGAAGACTTAAATTACTGTGATCACATATGACACATTTACTGTGAATACATTTCTGATGTAAATTTTACAGGCATTATGATGTCACAGATGAAACTGAACTGTTGTGATAAACAGAAATGTATTTTGAACAGACATGAATCTGTACTTAGTACTGTTCAGAGCTCCCACAGGGGAGTTGATACTGATTTTAACATTTGGAAGAGTTCTCTTTTTTTTTTTTTTTAATTTTTGACAGGCAGAGTGGACAGTGAGAGAGAGAGAGAGCTAGAGAGAAAGGTCTTCCTTTGCCGTTGGTTCGCCCTCCAATGGCCGCCGCTGCAGCCGGCGCACCGCGCTGATCCGATGGCGGGATCCAGGAGCCAGGTGCTTTTCCTGGTCTCCCATGGGGTGCAGGGCCCAAGCACCTGGGCCATCCTCCACTGCACTCCCTGGCCATAGCAGAGAGCTGGCCTGGAAGAGGGGCAACCGGGATAGAATCTGGCGCCCTGACCGGGACTAGAACCCGGTGTGCCGGCGCCGCAAGGTGGAGGATTAGCCTATTGAGCCACGGCGCCGGCTGGAAGAGTTCTCTTGATAGTGGGAGCAGAGAGCCGACTCAGAGACCCCTGAGCAGCCAGCCCTGGTCATCATTTCAGCAGTGAGAATGAAACTCAACAACCGCTCCCACCCTCAGCTCCACCAAATCCAAGCCCAGTGCCGTGCACAGAGGTGAGGAGGTGGTGGCCTGGGGGACCTCACACTGGGGACCCCTGCAGGCAGGGACAGAAAGGCCACTGCAAGGAAGGCTTGGGGAGCAGTAAAATGGCTCCATGTAAGAAACACATACGGGGCCGATGCCGTGGCTCACTAAGCTAATCCTCCGCCTTGCGGCGCCTGCACACTGGGTTCTAGTCCCGGTCGGGCGCTGGATTCTTTGCTGGTTGCCCCTCTTCCAGGCCAGCTCTCTGTTGTGGCCAGGGAGTGCAGTGGGGGATGGCACAAGTGCTTTGGCCCTGCACCCCATGGGAGACCAGGAGAAGCACCTGGCTCCTGGCATCGGATCAGCGAGGTGTGCCGGCCACGGCGCCCATTGGAGTGTGAACCAACGGAAAACGAAGACCTTTCTCTCTGTCTCTCTCTCTCTCTCTCGCTGTCCACTCTGCCTGTCAAAAAAAAAAAAAAAAAGAAAGAAAGAAAGAAAGAAAAGAAAAAAGAAACAGATATGGCTTCATCAACAGGAAAGACTCCGGGGTGGAAAAATTACACCTTGAACTTTTCCAGAAAATCAACAAACAGCAAGCACCTACTAATCAAGATCTTAATATCAAGAGCAATCATTTTGGAAAACATTTTGACGACATCTCCTACAGAGGAGTCGCTATGAACACATGACCCAGCAGGCCATGGCCACACACAAGTGCACAACAGAAATCCTCATGTGCTCTTTCATAATTCTCTGAAGACATTAGGTGGCAGAACATGATGGGAACCCAAACTGTAAAACACATCTTTGTCAAAGGGCAAGTGATTCAATTCAATTAAATTCAATGTTTGTGGCCAGTGCTGTGGTGTGGTGGGTTAAGCTGCTGGCTACAGTCGGCATCCCTTGTGGCCTTTGGTTCAAGTCCCAGCTGCTCCACTTCCAATCCAGCTCCCTGTGAATGGCCGGCAAGCAGTGGAAGATGGTCCAAGTGCTTGGGCACCTCACCTGTGTGGGAGACTTGGAAGAGGCTCCTGACTCCCAGTTTCAGCCTGGCCCAGCCTTGGCTATTGTGGCCATTTGGGGAGCAAAGGAGCAGATGTATCTCTCATCTGGACTGTTGACGAACAGTTTTTCTTTCTCAAACAACATGTTAAACTCTTTACCTAGAATAGAGTTAGTCTTCTGTGTATAAAGTTTAATGAAAGTAGATCTTAGCAGAACACAAGACTGGGAACAGTAGAGGGAAGAGGAAGTGGAGTGGGAGGTCGAGTATGGTGGGAAGAATTCCTGTGTTCCTAAAGTTGTATTTATAAACCCATGCGATAAATAATTTCAAAAAAGAGAAAGATCTCTCTCTCTCTTCCTTCACTCTCTGTAATTCTTTCAAATAAATATTTTTTGAAAAATTATTTTTTGGTGTCATACAGTTATGTCCAACTGTATGTGAAAATAAAAATAAATTTTTAGAGATTTTATTCATTTAATTAATTTATTTGAAAGGCAGAGAGAGGGGGGGAGAAGCAGAGAAATCTGTGTGCTGCTTCACTGCACAAATGGATACAATGGCTGGAGCAGGGCAGGTCCACAGCCAGGATTCAGAGCTTCTGTCAGTGTCCCACATGGGTGCAGGGACCCTAGCACTTGGGCCATCTTCCATTGCTTTCCAGTACACATTAGCAGGGAGCTGGATGGGAAGTGGAACAGCTGGGACTCAAACAAGTGCCCATAAGGGATGCTGGCACCCTAGCTGCTACACCCCAGGGCAAACCTAAAAATAAATTTTAAACATGTATTTTGGGGGGGCTGGCTGTATGGGGTAGTAGGTTAAGCATCTGCCTGCAGTGCCAGCATCCCAGATGAGTGCTGGTTCAAGACCTGGCTGCTCCACTTCCAATCCAGCTCCCTGATGATGGCCTTGGAAAGCAGCAAAGATGACCCAGGTACTTTGCCCCTGCACCCACCTGGGAGACCTGGAAGAAGCTCCTGGTTCCTGACTTTGGGTCAACGCAGCTCCAGCCATTGCAGCCATTTGGAGAGTGATACAGTGGATTGAAGACCTCTCCATCTCTGTCTTCCCTTTCTCTCTCTCAAACTCTGCATTCCAAGTAAAATAAATATTTAATAAAAACTTGTATTTATTAAAGAAAATATAATAGATTCTATTACGTGTGATTCCATTTATTTAAAGAATGAGGGAGGTTGAAGTGCCCATATTGGTAGATGTCGCAAACAAGTAGCTGTTTAGGGCTGGTCATTGAGAGGAGGATGAGCTGTGTTTGTGGGGCTGAGAGTGTCGTGTTGCTTCATTGTGGACAGCTGCATGCACAGCTGTGTTCAGTTGGTGACTTCCAAGGGCCAGTGCACAAATGACTTGTGCATGCATTAATTTTGCAATAAGTTGTGGAATGGGAAGTAGATTAGTATACGGTGCCATATTGTCAACGAAGAGGATAAAGTTATGAACAAACTTTGTGACTTTTAAAATATTACACTGTAGGGGCTGGTGCTGTGGCACAGAGGGTAAAGCTGCTGCCTGCAGTGCCAGCATCCCATATGGGTGCCGGTTTGAGTCCCGGTGCTCCACTTCCAATCCAGCTCTCTGCTGTAGCCAGGGAAAGCAGTAGAATATGGTCCAAGTCCTTGGGCTCCAGCACCCGCATGGGAGACCTGAAGAAGCTCCTGGCTTTGGATTGGCATAGTTCTGGTCATAGTGGCCAATTGAAGAGTGAACTAGGGGACAGAAGACAGAAGACCTCTGTGTCCTTTGCTCTCTGTGTAAATCTTTTAAATAAATAAATAAATCTTTTAAAAATAAATAAGTATTGGGGCCGGTGCTATGGTACAGAAGGTTAAAGCCCTGGTGTGAAGCGCCGGAATCCCATATGGGTGCTGGTTCTAATCCCAGCTGCTCCTCTTTAGATCCAGCTCTCTGCTGTGGCCTGGGAAAGCCGTAGAAGATGGCCCTAGTCATTGGGCCCCTGTACCTCGTGGGAGACCTGGAAGAAGCTCCTGGATCCTGGCTTTGGATCTGTGCATCCCTGGCTGTTGTGTCCTTCTGGGGAGTGAACAATGGATGGAAGACCTCTCTCTCTGTCTCTACTTCTCTTGTAACACTTTCAAATAAATAAAATAAGTCTTTAAAAGACAAATAAATATTATGCTGTAATTTCTAGACCAAAATGTAAGATTCAAAATTTATGTCAAGCAACAAATGGAAAAATGTAGAATTATGGAAATAAACCAAGAAGAAATCAATATGCAAAGAAAACAGAAAGGGTATCAAGAGAAGCTAATAAGTTAATAAACTCTTTCTAAAAATGTGTGTTAGTACATGCAATATATAAATGAATTTCTCCTGTAGGATTGAATATTGACTAATTATATGTGCTTCAGTATTGCCTTCAAGAGATACAGCTAAGTCCTAGAATAAAAGAAGATAAATGGCTGGCGCCGTGGCTCAATAGGCTAATCCTCCACCTGTGGCGCTGGCACACCAGGTTCTAGTCCCAGTCAGGGTGCCGGATTCTTTCCCGGTTCCCCTCTTCCAGGCCAGCTCTCTGCTGTGGCCTGGGAAGGCAGTGGAGGATGGCCCAAGTGCTTGGGCCCTGCACTCCATGGGAGACCAGGAGAAGCACTTGGCTCCTGCCTTCAGATCAGCGTGGTGTGCCTGCCACAGCGCGCCAGCCGTGGCGACCATTGGAGGGTGAACCAATGGCAAAAAGAAGACCTTTCTCTCTGTCTATCTCTCTCTCACTATCCACTCTGCCTGTCAAAAACATATATATATATATATATAAATTAAAGATATATTCCAGGAAACTTAACAGGTTAATAAACTAGAAGAGCAGCAAATAAAGAATAAGTTTGCAATTAAGAAAGTTAGCCTTTCTTTTTTTAAAAAACTTTTATTTAGTAAATATAAATTTCCAAAGTACAGCTTATGGATTACAATGGCTTTTTCCCCTGATAACTTCCCTCCCATCTGCACCCCTCCCATCTCCCACTCCCTCTCCCATTCCATTCACATCAAGATTCACTTTCAATTATCTTTATATACTGAAGATCGATTTAGTATATATTAAGTAAAGATTTCATCCGTTTGCACCCACACAGAACATAAAGTGTAAAATACTGTTTCAGTACTAGTTATAGCAGTACTTCACATTGGACAACACATTAAGGACAGAGATCCCACATGAGGAGTAAGTATACAGTGACTCTTATTGTTGACTAAAAATTTGACACTCTTATTTATGGCGCCAGTAATCTCCCTAAGCTCTAGTCATGAGTTGCCAAGGCTATGGAAGCCTTTAGATTCGCCAGTATAGCCTTTCTAATTTGCATTATTTTTAATATAGAACTGAGATTTTTTTGTATCTTTTGCAGAATTACTGCTTGATGGATAATAAACTTCTGATTGAAATACACACATGCATCCATCACACATTGATAACGGACACTTATACATATGAGGGCACCAGTACTCTCTTGTCAAATGACTGCTAAGAGTAGTAGTCACAATTTTTGAATATGAGGACATAAATGGAGCATTTGAAAAGGTTACAGCTCACAGGGTCCACATGTGATCATGGCTCTTCTGTTCCTGATCGAGGCACGGCAGAACCTGACCACGCAGGGGTCACTGCTCATGAGCACAAAGGGGCTCACAGTGGGGAAACACGCAGCAAAGACTGTAGCGCTGTTCAGCAGGAACATGCTGGGATTATCAGTAAGACCCAAACAAGCCTGAAAAAAGCAGGACAGGGCATAAAAACAGAGAAAAGTGCTCACCAGCAGAAGGATGCTTTTGGTAGCTCTGGCCTCGGGGGACACACTGGTCCTGCGAATGTGTTGCACCTGCTGCCTGTGTCTGTGCAGGATGAAGACCATGTGGCTGCTGGCCCAGAGCATGAGCCCCATGCACAGAACATCAGGGAATGCCAGCAGTGCTGCATACAGAGAATCACTGGTTTTGTCATGACGGACAGAAGAGCAGAATCCAAAGTCTTTTAGATTTGTGGTATTTTCATTGCTGCTTTTTGCAGACACATACATAGGGAAAACAACATTTACAAGCATGTATAGGATCCAACCCGGGTATATGAAGGATCCAACATACTTGAGAGCTTTCAATTTAAGCTCTGCCCACCTGGAGTGCCTGGAACTGATGGTGATAGCCTGGAAGATGCTCAGGAGGCAGGTGCCACCAATGGACATGCCCCTGCCCACTCTGTGAAGATAGAGAAGAAGTTTGCATGCAAAATCACTGAAGGAAACATTCAGCCCCAGCACTACCATAGTTTGGGGCACTCCTTTGCAGAGGAGGGTTAGAAGGTTAGCCACAATCAAGTGCTTAAAAATCAAGTCTGTGCACCGTAATCTGTGTGCAGTGAAGGAAAGGAACAGATAACAGAAGAGAAGAGAGAAGTTGCCCAGAACTCCAACCACAGTCTGTGATAAGATGATGACTCCTGTTGCCACACCACTGGCTGCCATCCTGCCAGTCCCCAGCTCTGAGTCGGGGGACCCTGTGTGGAAGAGAGGCAGGAGCTGCACCTGTCACATCCACTGAAGTCCAGTTTCCCAACTGTGCTCCACTGAGAAATGCTGAGTTACTGTTCTCTTACTAAGAGAACTAAGTCGAATGTATAACCCTTAACCTTCCAACGTATAAATTCCTGCTGTGAAGGTTGTATACATGGTAACATCTTCATTCTTCTATGAGGAGAGCACCACTAGAGCTTAATACAAACACAGAAACATCTTAGAGAGCTTAATGCTTGTCTGATTATACTATACTTAGTTGTAGAGTGGCGTCTCACTGGCTAAGTGATGACAGACAGGACTGCCACCAACCCTACCTTCACACAAACCCAGTGAGCTGGGTTCTTCACAGAATTTATTTACCCTTGTTTGTATACATCCCCATGTCTTTAGTTTGGTGATATTTCTATGTAGATATAAGAAATTTCAATTACATTTAAAGATTTGTTTCAAGTAAGTATCAACCGTGAGTGGAGGTTGAGCTGTATCAACAAACAGCAATGTAACACTGCAGGAACCTGGGCTCAGACACCACGTGTGAGGGTGCAGCAATGACTCAGTATGAGAGTCACTGCAGATAGAAGCATCAGTTTAAGTATCAGGAGCACAAGTAGCACAGCAGCCATCACAGGAATTAGGGAATGAGCACACTCCGTGCCTGAACCTTTGGGACTAAAACATCCACGCGATTAAAGCTAGTAGGAAGAAACACTGATTCACAATTTCAGAAGAAGCACTTATATCTTACTTCACACTGAGTTAGGTGAAACTGTCAAGGGACTTCAAACAGTTTATAGAAAGGGAACTAAGTGTAACTTTGCTTTTCTGAAAAATTTTTTGAAACATCACATAGTTTCTTTTCATCATATGCATTTCCTTATACCTCATCACATCGTGATGGAGTAGGCTTTGTGAACAATATTAAATCAGGACCCTCTATGAAAAACTGCACAGGAGTGGCATTTAATCTTGTGCATTAAACATTGAAATAGGGGAGTTTAAGTTTGCCATTAAAATTTACCTACTATATAGGATATACTGGTTAGAGCAAAGTTCAGTTCCCAGCAATATTTTGTCATTAGAATTTATCTACTTTATAGACCTTAGAGTTTGAGCCATTTTCAGTTCAATGCTAACCTGTATGGAAAGCAGACAGATTTCCCACATACCCATGGCATATAAACAGGCTTCCTCGCCATCAAATTCCCATTGTAGAGAGATATTTGTTACCATGAGGAGAATGTTTTTGAAACAGATATAAACAAGATTAAGTACAGTCTCACAGGTCCTGCCAGGAACTCATCATTACCATGTTAACTTCCATATATGATCCTTGTCAGGTTTAAGGAGAGTTTAATCAGATTTCTTCTCATAATCATCCTGCTCTGTTGTCGGCATTGCCACAGTTACCTTCTGATTTAAATTGCACCCTATGTCCAAAGTTAGAGCACTGACACACTTTCCACACAGCACTATGTGATCCCTCCAGACCCTTCCTGCTCTTTAAATAAGCAGGGAGAGAGTGTAGGTACCTCTCTAGGCATCTAGAAAATAAAGTCTGGGATTCCTGTCACCGGGCCTTCAGGGCAGACTCATTTTAAAACGACATCCTGAAGCATCTGCAAAATCAGGTTTCATTATCATCAGGAATAAACAACAGCAGTCGCCCTTAGTGAGGGCTGCACTGAATTAAATTAGGAAGCATCAGGGATTGGTCAGGGTCTCAGGTCCCCAGGCAACCCCTGTTAGCTAAGTCCCTTTCTCAGGAATTTTGTCTCCTTTTTTGTGGGGTGGGATCAGGTGTGTTCAGTCTAGAAGCTGCCCTAGTACGATCATGACCCACAACTTCATAGGAATTTTCCTACACAGTCCCTGCTCTCAGACGAAAGGGAAAATGCTCACCTGACCTTCTGTCTGTGCTGGGTCAGTGAGCTCGGCCCGATGGCCTCTGAGGTCAGGCAGCATGTGCGAGGGAGGGAGCCCATCCTGATTTAAGGCTGTGTGGCTCAGCAGTCTCTTCTCCCCTCATCTGGCAATTATCCTCTCGCCTGCTGACGCTGATGTGCAGGCTTGAGGAGCTGAGAATTTTGCTCAAAACTTTTTTTCCCAGTTGGCACTGATCAAAAACAATTACAAGTTTCCCACTAGTGGGTCTTCAGAGACTGGTGGACTATTAGTGAAAGGCTCTTGCTTTTCCATAATCTCTGGATACAGAGAGACAACTCATGTCTCACATGGGACAGTAGGAATTCTGAACCTGATGAGTGGGAGACTGACTGGCAGGGGTTTCTTTGCTCCCCACTAGTTTTTCTACCTAAAATGTATTCTTTTGTAGTCTTACTTCATTGGGTGGCACTATCATTCAAATAATCATTAGTAGAGAAACTGAAGGAGACACAGTGCCTGAGCAGGGTTGTCAAAGAGGTACCAGGAACCGGAAGACCACGATGTTGATAATCTGCCTGGGAAATCATTAGACTCATCTACACAGCTCAGAGCCAACCCACATGAACTCATTTCCACTGTTGGTCCCCAATCAGTGTGAACATTTCACAGGAAATTCCGCCTTGACAATAGCCACTGCAGGAGGCGACGCCGAGCAATATCCGTAGAAGATAGAGAAGACTCTGCAAGAATCCTGTTAATAAATGCAAGATCAAAAAAATCACATTAGAACTCAAGGTAGTTGGTCAGACAGTGTCGTTCTACTCCTCTCCTCACTGCCCCAGTGCCAGGTGGTCCTCACGTCATCCTAAGGCGTCCAATGGCTGCTTCAGCTCTGCACACCTGTTTCTTTCTCAAGTCTCAGTGAGGAGTACTTATTGCTTTGGTAACTTGCAAACAAAAGTATAAACTGAAGTTGGTTGCTTGGATGTTCCTCCAAAGAAATTCACCATTTTACCCAAGTGTGCAAGAATTTCTCTGACCTGTAAGGTGCATGTGGTTCTACTGGGGTCTTTGGCAGCAGATTTGTGGGAACAGTCTCTAAAAAATAAATATTGCAGAGCAGGTGGAGTGGGTCTCTCGACCCCCACTGTGACCACATCACGGGCAGTGCCCCGCCTCCTTCCCAAGACTGCTGCCAACAGCACCCCCACGTCTCTGTCTGATGAGCCCCGAGATAAGGAAAGGGAGCATAGCACATCCACGTTCCCTCAATACAAACATCAGAGTTTTCTGTTTAGCTCACGGTGTGTACAGGAATGGAACCTGGACCTGGGATCCCGTGAGGAGAGGCGGCAGTAGACGAGGGCTGGAGCAAGTCTCTGAGGAAATCAGGACATGATGGAGGGTTGGGTCAAGTTCTAGTGAAGTTGGGCAGACAAAGGCGTCTGTGTGCCCGTGCGAGTATTCAGAGCTGATCTGAGCTTGTGAGGGGGGCTGGGCCGTGCCCACGCTCATGCAGATGCATCCATTCAGGTGTAGGATGTGGGAGCCCTAGTGTTTTCTGCTGTAGTTAGAAGCTTAATGATGCCCAGTTGGTGGAGAGGAGGTTTGGCTGTGGGCTTTCCACCTGGGAGGCCACCTTCGGGGGAATTTACCTGATCATCCTGTGCTAGGACCTCAGGTTCAGAGACAGGGTGTAGGGGATGCTTAGTGACACAGGGGTGGCATGGAGGTCATAGGATGATAGAGGCAAAGGGAGGCACAGTTTGGTGATTTTGGGGATGGAGATCATCAGACATCACTAATCCATTCCTGTATTCGTAAATTCTTTCATTTTCACTGCATTCATCCTTCCTCATGGATCATTTCTACATTTATTCATGGCACAAAAATCTCATTCACATAAAATGCCATAAGAAAACCCTTCTTTAACCAATAGAAGGATCACAGGTATAATGTTGTGTAACAACATCCACAGCCCACAGCCCTACCTCCTTTCTCACCCTTTGGACATCATTAAGCTTCTAACTACAGCAGAAAACGCTAGGGCTCCCACATGCTACACCTGAATGGATGCATGTGCATGAGCATGGACTCTGCCCCCCACCCCTAGCCCAGGAGCTCAGTCGGGTCCAGACACTCGCACATACATTGGCTCAGTAGCATGGCTCAGCTCTGATGTGTCTTTGCAGAGTTTCAGTCTTCATGAACTGTCTGTTGAAGGCAGTGTGGTGTTGGACTCCCCACTGTTATTTTGTTAGAGTCCATCTCTCCTAGCTTTGTTGGTCTGATGTTGGACACGTTCATGACTGTCACATCTTCTCGCAGAATCAATCATTCTATCATCGTATTCCTTCTTTGTCTCTCTTCACAGATTTTGATTTAAAGTCTGCTTTGATTTGAGTAAGCTACTTCTGCGTGTTTTTGGTTTCCGTTTTCCTGGGAGATCTTTTCCCACCCCTTCACTTACAATCTCTAGTTCTGAAGTGAGTTTGTGTAGGCATCATATCATGTGGTCTTGGGCTTTTATCTGTTCAGCCAACCTAAATCTTTTGTCTGGGAAATTTAGTCTATTTACATTCAAGGCTGGTGTTGGTAGCTAAGAACTGACACCTGTCATTTTGTTGAGTGCCTACTGATTGTACCTGTGGTGTTACTAAATTTGGTATTGTCCCATGTTTTCATGATGTTTATTTCTAATGTAGGACCCCTTCAGAATTTTCTGTAATGCAGGTTTGGTCATAATGGATCCTCTCAGTTGCTGCTTATCTGGGAAATATTTTATCTCCATCACTTCTTTTTTTTATTTATTTTTTAACTTTGCAAACCAATGCTTAGGATCTTATACTACTATAGGTTTTTTTAAAGATTTATTTCGTTATTTCAAGGTCAGGATTACACCAAGAGAGAAGAGAGGCAGAAAGGCAGCGAGGGAGAGAGGGAGAGAGGGGGAGAGGGAGAGAGGGAAAGAGGGAGAGAGGGAGAGAGGGAGAGAGGAAGAGAGGGAGAGAGGAACAAAGAGAGGGAGAGAGGAACAAAGAGAGGGAGGGGGAGAGAGGGAAA
Source organism: Oryctolagus cuniculus (assembly GCF_964237555.1). Lineage (NCBI taxonomy): Eukaryota > Metazoa > Chordata > Mammalia > Lagomorpha > Leporidae > Oryctolagus > Oryctolagus cuniculus. The sequence continues at coordinate 6,503,421 of NC_091449.1, read as the reverse complement.
GAGGAAGAGAGAGAGAGAGAGAGAGAGAGAGAGAGAGAGAGAGAGATGTCTTCCATCTGCTAGTTCATCCCCAGTTGGCCACCACAACAAAAGCGCCCATATGGGGTGCCAGCACTGCAGGCGGTGGCCTTACCCACTATGCCACAGCACTGGCCCCATCTCCATCACTTCTAAATGTTCTTAGTTGGATGCTTTTTCTTTCAGCACCTTGAATGTATCATTTCACTCTCTTCCGGACTGTAGTGTTTCTGCTTAAGAAATCTGCTGTTAATTAATTTTTGTTTATATGCCACTGGATGCTGTTCTCCTGCTGTTTTCTTACTGTCTTTTTTTTTTTTTTTTTTTGACAGGCAGAGTGGACAGTGAGAGAGAGAGACAGAGAGAAAGGTCTTCCTTTGCCGTTGGTTCACCCTCCAATGGCCGCCGCGGCCGGCGCGCTGCGGCCGGCGCACCGCGCTGATCCGATGGCAGGAGCCAGGAGCCAGGTGCTTTTCCTGGTCTCCCATGGGGTGCAGGGCCCAAGCACCTGGGCCATCCTCCACTGCACTCCCTGGCCACAGCAGAGAGCTGGCCTGGAAGAGGGGCAACCGGGACAGAATCCGGCGCCCCGACCGGGACTAGAACCCGGTGTGCCGGCGCCGCTAGGCGGAGGATTAGCCTAGTGAGCCGTGGCGCCGGCTTCTTACTGTCTTTAAGATTCTCTACTTATCCTAACCTTTTTTTAAGATTTATTTATTTATTTGAAAGTTAGAGTTATACAGTGAGAGAAGGAGAGAGAGAGAGAGATAGAGAGAGAGAGAGAAGAGATCTTCCATCTGCTAGTTCACTGAATAGATGGCCACATGTCCAGAGCTGTGTTGATCCAAAGCCAGGAGCCAAGAGCTTCTTCCGGGACTCCATGGGGGTGCAGGGACCAAAGGACTTAGCCCATCTTCTACTGCTTTCCCTGGCCACAGCAGAGAGCTGGATCGGAAGTGGAGCAGCCAAAACTTGAAAGTACAGATGCTTTAGATGTCTACGTTGTTCAGGGGATGTCAGGCTCTGGTACTTCCCACGCCACAGTCTTCCCAGAGTCCCCTACCCCTCACATCACAAATACCCTGGATTTTGTGCTCCAGTCCCTTGGTAAGGATGGAAAGAGGCGGGAGGAGAGAATGAGTAGCAGACTTGACCTGGGAGTAAACTCCAGGATGCAATGATGTTGAGCTGGGTGAGGCCATGACAGGTGCCCCTGGGTAAAAGGAAAGCCACGTCCAACATCACTGCACACATTAGGTTTATGGGTTCATAGGGTGAAGACTTAAATTACTGTGATCACATATGGCACATTTACTGTGAATACATTTCTGATGTAAATTTTACAGGCATTACGATGTCACAGATGAAACAGTTGTGATAAACAGAAATGTATTTGAACAGAACAAAATATTAATAAAAGCGACATGAATCTGTACTTAGTACTGTTCAGAGCTCCCACAGGGGAGTTGATACTGATTTTAACATTTGGAAGAGTTCTGTTGATAGTGGGAGTAGAGAGCCGACTCAGAGACCCCTGAGCAGCCGGCCCTGGTCACCATTTCAGCAGTAAGAACGAATCTCAACAACCGCTGCCACCCTCAGCTCTACCAAATCCAAGCCCAGCGCCGTGCACAGAGGTGAGGAGGTGGTGGCCTGGGGGACCTCACACTGGGGAGCCCTGCAGGCAGGGACAGAAAGGCCACTGCAAGGAAGGCTTGGGGAACAGTAAAATGGCTCCATGTAAGAAACAGATACGGCTTCATCGACAGGAAAGACACCGAGGACAATGTCTCTGTACACCAGCTGCCCTAGGGGAAGGGTGAGGACATCCCTGTGCAGGGTAGGAGCGGGCAAGAGTGAGGGGTTGGCGATGTGGGAGGAGAAAAGGGCTCGGAGCAGCCGGGGTTAGAGGCCGTGGTGGAGCTCCAGAGCCAGGCGGTGAATGTCAGCAGACGGAAAAACACTGTGGAAGGTGTCCACCCGTAGGGGCCCTCAGGCCATGTCCTGCAGAGTTCCCAGACTAGTGAGTGGGGAAGAGAATGGGCCAGGCCCAACCACGCCAGCCTGAGGACAGCCCAGGCTCCCCCCTTCCTACAAGCACAGCACCTGCAAGCATGGACCACGGGATTCCAAACCTCCCATGCAGGGAGAAGGGATGGAAGCGGTAGACAGCCGGGCTGCTGAGAACAAGAGAGACCAGGAAGACAGAACATGCAGAGGGATCCTAGACCACGGCCCCCAGGGCCAGCCTGGAGAGGAGGCACTGAGGAGGAGAAGGAAACCGAGGAGAGGAGACCGAGGCCGCAGCCACCCCAGCGTTGGCACCGCTGCAGCTTCGTCAGCACTGCAGACACCAAGAGCCCAAACCACAAGACGGCGAGGAGACGAGTGCCGCCCTGCCAGTCTTAGGGTTTTCCAGTTGTTTCATATCTGGCCGAGATTTAAGAATTTCATTTTTTAATTTTAATGAATGACTTACCACTTGGACTTTTCCAGAAAATCAACAATGGCAAGCACCTGTTAATAAAGATCTTAATCTCAACAGCATTCATTTTGGAAAGCATTTTGATTACATCTCCTACAGAGGAGTCACTGTGAACACGTGACCCAGCAGGCCATGGCCACACACACAAGTGCCCAACAGAAATCCTCATGTGCTCTATCATAATTCTCTGCAGACATTAGGTGGCAGAGCATGCATGTGAACCCAAACTATAAAACACATCTTGGTCAAGGGGCAAGTGATTAAATTCAATTAAATTCAATGTTTGTTACCAGCGCTATGGTGCACTGGGTTAAGACGCTGGCTACAGTGTTGGCATCCTTTGTGGCCTTTGGTTCAAGTCCCAGCTGCTCCACTTCCAATCCAGCTCCCTGTGATTGGCCTGGCAAGCATTGGAAGATGGCCCAAGTGCTTGGCCTCTGCACCTGCGTGGGAGACCTGGAAGAAGCTCTTGACTTCCAGTTTCAGCCTGACCCAGCTTTGGCCTTTGTGGCCATCTGGGGAGCAAACTAGCAGATGAATCTCTCTCATCTGCACTGTTGACGAACAGTTTTCTTTTTATTTTTCAGACAACATGTTAAACTCTTTACCTAGAATAGAGTTAGTCTTCTGTGTATAAAGTTAAATGAAAGTGGAGCTTAGCAAAAAATAAGACTGGGAACAGGAGAGGGAAGAGGAAGGGGAGTGGGAGGTTGGTCACTGTGGGAAGAATTCCTATGTTCCTAAGGTTGTATTTATAAAATGCATGCAAATACATAAATTAAAAAAGAGAAAGATCTCTCTCTGTGTCTCTCTTCCTTCTCTCTCTGTAATTCTGACTTTCAAATAAATATTTTTAAATCATTAATTTTTGGTATCATACAGTTATGTCCAAACAGCATGTGAAAATAAAAAATACATTTTTAGAAGATTTTATTCAAAATTAATGTATTTGAAAGGCAGATTTAGAGAGAGGGAGAGTCAGAGAAATCTGTCTGCTGGTTCACTCCACAAATGGATACAACGGCAGGAGCAGGGCAGGTCCACAGTCAGGATCCAGAGCTTCTGTCAGTGTCCCACATGGGTGCAGGGACCCTAGCACTAGGACCATCTTCCATTGCTTTCCAGTGCACATAGCAGGGAGCTGGATGGGAAGTGGAACAGCTGGGACTCAAACAAGTGCCCATAAGGGATGCTGGCACCCGAGCTGCTACACCCCAGGGTAAACCTAAAAATAAATTTTAAAACATGTATTTTTGGGGGTCTGGCTGTATGGGGTAGTAGGTTAAGCATCTGCCTGCACTGCCAGCATCCCAAATGAGTGCTGGTTCAAGATCTGGCTGCTCCACTTCCAATCCAGCTCCCTGCTGATGGCCTTGGAAAGCAGCAAAGATGACCCAGGTACTTGGGCCCCTGCACCTACCTGGGATTCTGGAAGAAGCTCCTGGCTCCTGACCTTGGGTCAACGCAGCTCCAGCCATTGCAGTCATTTGGGAAGTGAACCAGTAGATTAAAGACCTCTCTCTCTCTCTCTCTGTCTTCCATCTCTCTCTCTATATAACTCTGGATTCCAAGTGAAATAAATATTTAATAAAAACATGTATTTTTAAGTGAAATGTAAGAGATTCTATCCTGTGTGTGGGGAGCAACCGAGACTAGACTAAATTACTGGAACTGCTAAGACTAATTCTATGCATCTGATTTCCCACAATATGGCGCTGAGAGACAGTAAACAACTTCTATGCAGCTGCCTCACCAATTCGACTGATAAGCTGCAGGAGCTGATCCTGCTCCTGATTGGAGGAGAGCAGCGTGCTCGGCGTGTGGGCAGCAGAGTTGGGATTGGTGGAAGAGGTCTATAAAGGAAGAGAGAGACAGCATGCACCAGGAACATCTGAGCAACCCCTGAGCAACCCCTGAGAGGGCCGGCTGGCGGTGTGCCGCTCCTCGCAAAAGCAGGGAAAGCGGCAGGGGTGCCGCCCCTCCGTGGAGGTGGTGGTGGGGGTGGGCGGCAGCAAACCTGGGATGGCATCGTTCCTCTGCGAGTGAGGGAACGGCAGCTAACCCGGGAAGGGCCGGTCAAAGAGAACAGCACAGGGTCCAGTGTCGTTCCTCCGTGAATGGGGGAGCGACACCTGTGTGATTCCATTTATATTAGAATGAGGGAGGTTGAAGTGCCCATATCAGTAGATGTTGCAAACAAGTAGCCGTTTAGGGCTGGTCATTGAGAGGAGGATGAGCCGGGTCTGTCGGGCTGAGAGTGTCATGTTGCTTCATTGTGGACAGCTGCATGCACAGCTGTGTTCAGTTGGTGACTTCCAAGGGCCAGTGCACAAATGACTTGTGCATGCATTAATTTTGCAATAAGTAGTGGAATGGGAAGTAGATTAGTGTACGGTGCCATATTGTCAACGTAGAGGATAAAGTTATGAACAAACTTTGTGATGTTTAAAATATTATACTGTAGGGGCTGGTGCTGTGGCATAGAGGGTAAAGCTGCCGCCTACAGTGCTGGCATCCCATATGGGTGCCGGTTTGAGTCCCGGTGCTCCACTTCCAGTCCAGCTCTCTACTTTAGCCTCGGAAAGTAGTAGAAGATGGAACAATCCCTTGGGCCCCAGCACCCACATGGGAGACCTGGAAGAAGCTCCTGGCTTTGGATTGGCATAGCACCGGTGATTGTGGCCAACTAGGAATGAGCAAGGGGATGGAAGACCTCTCTCTCTGTCTGTCCTTCTCTCTCGTGTAACTCTTTAAAATACTTTAAAATAAATAAATTTTTTAACTGTTTTTTTAACTTTTATTTAATGAATATAAATTTCCAAAGTACAGAATATTGATTACAATGGCTTCCCCCCCATAACGTCACTCCAACCCACAACCCTCCCCTTATCCACTCCCTCTCCCCTTCCATTCACATCAAGATTCATTTTCGATTCTCTTTATATACAGAAGATCAGTTTAGCATACATTAAGTAAAGATTTAAACAGTTTTTTCCCACATAGAAACATAAAGTGAAAAATACTGTTTGAGTACTAGTTATAGCATTAAATCTCAATGTACAGCACACTAAGGACAAAGATCCTACATGAGGAGTAAGTGCACAGTGACTCCTGTTGTTGACTTAACAAATTGACACTCTTGTTTATGGCATCAGTAATCACCCTAGGCTCTTGTCATGAGCTGCCAAGGCTATGGAAGCTCCCTGAGTTCACTGACTCTGATCATTTTTAGACAAGGCCATGGTCAAAGTGGAAGTTCTCTCCTCCCTTCAGAGAAACGTACCTCCTTCTTTGATGACCCATTCTTTCCACTGGGATCTCACTCGTGGAGATCTTTCATTTAGGTTCTTTTTTCCCCCCCAGAGTGTCTTGGCTTTCCATGCCTGAAATACTCTCATGGGAATTTCAGCCGGATCTGCATGCCTTAGGGCTGATTATGAGGCCGGAGTGCTGTTAGGACATTTGCCATTCTATGGGTCTGCTGTGTATCTCACTTCCCATGTTGGATCATTCTCTCCCTTTTTGATTCTATCAGTTAGTAATAAATAAAATTTTTAAAAATAAATAAGTATTGGGGCTGGTGCTGTGGGGCAGTGGGTCAAAGCCCTGGAGTGAAGCACGGGAATCCCATATGAGCACTGGTTCTAGTCCCGGCTGCTCCTCTTCAGATCAAGCTCTCTGCTGTGGCCTGGGAAAGCAGTAGAAGATGGCCCAAATCCTTGGGCCCCTGCACCTGCGTGGGAGACCTGGAAGAAGCTCCTGGCTCCTGGCTTTGGATCTGCGCATCCCCAGCTGTTGCAGCCTTCTGGGGAGTGAACAACAGATGGAAGACCTCTCTCTCTACCTCTCTCTGTAACTCTTTGAAATAAATAAGTCTTTTTTTTTGATAGGCAGAGTGGACAGTGAGAGAGAGAGACAGAGAGAAAGGTCTTCCTTTGCCATTGGTTCACCCTTCAATGGCCACTGTGGCCAGCACTGTGACCGGCGTGCTGCGGCCGGCGCACTGCACTGATCCAATGGCAGGAGCCAGGTACTTATCCTGGTCTCCCATGGGGTGCAGGGCCCAAGGACTTGGGCCATATTCTACTGCTTTCCCAGGCTACAGCAGAGAGCTGGCCTAGAAGAGGGGTAACTGGGACAGAATCTGGCACCCTGACCAGGACTAGAACCCGGTGTGCCGGCACTGCAAGGCAGAGGATTAGCCTAGTGAGCTGCAGCGCCGGCCTTAAAATAAGTCTTTAAAATATAAATATTATGTTGCAATTCCTAGGTCACAATTTAAGATACGAAATTTATGTCAAGGAAACAAAAGGAAAAATGTAGAATTATGGAAATAAACCAAGAAGAAATCAATATGCAAAGAAAATAGAAAAGGCTTCAAGAGAAGATAATAAGTTCATAAACTCTTCCTAAAAATGCATGTTAGTATATGAAATATATAAGACCAATTTTTCCTGTAGGATCGAATATTGATTAATTATATGTACTTCAGTATTGCCTTCAGGAGATACAGCTAAGTATTTTTTAGAATAAAAGAAGATAAATGAAAGATATATTCCAGGAAACTTAACAGGTTAATAAACTAGAAGAGCAGCAAATATAGAATAAGTTTGAAGTTAAGGAAGTTTGCCATTCTAATTTGCATGATTTTTAATAAGGAACTGAGATTTTATGTATCTTTTGCAGAATTACTGCTTGATGGATGATAAACATCTGATTGACATACATACATGCATCCACCTCACATTAATAACGGACAGTTATATGTATGAGTGTACCAGTACTCTCTTGTCAAATGACTGCTAATAGTAGTCACAATTTTTGAATATGAGGACATAAATGGAGCATTTGGAAAGGTTACAGCTCACAGGGTCCACATGTGATCATGGCTCTTCTGTTCCTGATCGAGGCACGGCAGAGCCTGGCCACGCAGGGGTCACTGCTCATGAGCACAAAGGGGCTCACAGTGGGGAAACACGCAGCAAAGACCGTAGCACTGTTCAGCAGGAACATGCTGGGATTATCAGTAAGACCCAAACAAGCCTGAAAAAAGCAGGACAGGGCATAAAAACAGAGAAAAGTGCTCACCAGCAGAAGGATGCTTTTGGTAGCTCTGGCCTCGGGGGACACACTGGTCCTGCGAATGTGTTGCACCTGCTGCCTGTGCCTGTGCAGCCCCCGTCTTCCCCCACCTCTCCTCACAGGATCCCAGGTCCAGGTTCCATTCCTGTCCACACCGTGAGCTAAACAGAGAGCTCTGATGTTTGTATTGAGAGAACCTGGATGTGCTGTGCTCCCTTTCCTTATCTCAGGGCTCATCAGACAGAGACGTGGGGGTGCTGTTGGCAGCAGTCTAGGGAGGGAGGCAGGGGCAATGGCAGCGACTGTGCTCACAGTGGGGGTCGAGGGACCCACTCCACCTGCTGTGCATTAATTTTATTTAGGGATTATTCCCACGAATCTGCTTCCAAAAGCCCCAGTAGAACCACATGCACCTTACAGGTCAGAGAAATTCTTGCACACTTGGGTAAAATGGTGGATTTCTTTGGAGGAACATCCAAGCAACCAACTTCAGTTTATACTTTTGTTTGCAAGTTACCAAAGCAATAAGTACTCCTCACTGAGACTGGAGAAAGAAACAGGTGTGCAGAGCTGAAGCAGCCATTGGACGCCTTAGGATGACCTGAGGACCACCTGGCACTGGGGCCGTGTGGAGAGGAGTAGAATGACACTGTCCGACCAACTACCTTGAGTTCTAGTTTGATTTTTTTGATCTTGCATTTTATTAACAGGATTCTTGCAGAGTCTTCTCTATCTTCTATGGATATTACTCGGCGTCGCCTCCTGCAGGTCGCTAATGGCAAGGCAGAATTTCCTGTGAAACGTTCACACTGATTTGTGGCCAGAAGTGGAAATGAGTTCATGTGGGTTGGCTCTGAGCTGTGTAGATGAGTCTATTGAATTCCCAGGTAGATTATCAACATCGTGGTCTTCCCGTCCCTTGTACCTCTTCGACAATCCTGCTCAGGCACTGTGTCTCCTTCAGTTTCTCTACTAATGATTATTTGAATGATAGTGCCACCCTATGAAGTAAGACTAGAAAAGAATAGACTTCAGGGATAGAAGCTACTTGGGAAAGCAAAGAAACACCTGCCAGTCAGTCTCCCACCCGTCAGGTTCAGAATTCCTCTGTCCCATGTGAGACCCGAGTATTCTCTCTGTATCCAGAGATTATGGAAAAGCAAGAGCCTTCCACTAATAGTCCACCAGTCTCTGAAGACCCACTAGTGGGAAACTTGTAACTATTTTTGATCAGTGCCAACTGGGAATAAAAGTTTTGAGCAAAATTCTCAGCTCCCCAAGCCTGCACATCAGCGTCAGCAGGCGAGAGGATAATTGCCAGATGAGGGGAGAAGAGAAAGCAGAGCCGCACAGCCTTAACTCAGGATGGGCTCCCTCCCTCGCACACAGTTCCTGACCTCAGAGGCCATCGGGCTGAGCTCACTGACCCAGCACAGACAGAAAGGCAGGTGAGCATTTTCCCTTTCGTCTGAGAGCAGGGACTTTGTAGGAAAATTCCTATCAAGATGTGGGTCGTGATCCTACTAGGGCAGCTTCTAGACTGAACACACCTGATCCCACCCCACAAGAAAGGAGACAAAATTCCTGAGACAGGGACTTAGCTAACAGGGGGGGCCTGGGGACCCTAACCCTGCACCGATCCCTGATGCTTCCTAATTCAATTCAGTGCAGCCCTCACTAAGGGCGACTGCTGTTGTTTGTTCCTGATGATAATGAAACCTGATTTTGCAGATGCTTCAGGATGTCGTTCTAAAATGAGTCTGCCCTGAAGGCCCGGTGACAGGAATCCTAGACTTTGTTTTCTAGATGCCTAGAGAGGTACCCATACTCTCTCCCTGCTTGTCTTAAAGAGCAGGAAGTATCTGGAGGGATCACATAGTGCTGTGTGGAAAGTGTGTCAGTGCTCTAACTTTGGACATAGGGTGCAATTTAAATCAGAAGGTAACTGTGTCAATGCCGACAACAGAGCAGGATGATTATGAGAAGAAACCTGATTAAACTCTCCTTAAACCTGACAAGGAACATATAAGGAAGTTAACATGGTAATGATGAGTTCCTGGCAGGACCTGTGAAACTGTACTTAATCTTGTTTATATCTGTTTCAAAAACATTCTCCTCATGGTAACAAATATCTCTCTACAATGGGAGCTTGATGGTGAGGAGGGCTATTTATATGCCATGGATATATGGGAAATCTCTCTACTTTCCATTCAGGTTAGCCTTGAAATGAAAATAGCTCAAACTATAACGTCTATTAAGTAGATGAATTCTTTTTTTTTTTTTTGACAGAATAGACAGTGAGAGAGAGAGAGAGAGAGAAAGGTCTTCCTTTGCTGTTGGTTCACACTCCAATGCCCGCCACGGCCAGTACACCGTACTGCCAAAGGCAGGAGCCAGGTGCTTCTCCTGGTCTCCCATGGGGTGCAGGGCCCAAGCATTTGGGCCATCCTCCACTGCACTCCCTGTCCACAGCAGAGAGCTGGCCTGGAAGAGGGGCAACCGGGACAGAATCCGGCGCCCTGACCGGGTGTAGAACCTGGTGTGCCAGCGCAGCAGGTGGAGGATTAGTCTATTGAGCAATGGCACTGGGACTAAGTAGATGAATTCTAACAACAAAATATTGCTGTGAACTGAACTTTGCTCTAACCGGCATATTCTATATAGTATGTAAATTTTAATGGCAAACTTAAACTCCCCTATTTCAATGTTTAATGCACAAGATTAAATGCCACTCATGTAGTTTTTCATAGAGGGTCCTGATTTAATATTGTTCACAAATCCTACTCCATCACGATGTGATGAGGTATAAGGAAATGCATATGATGAAAAGAAACTATGTGATGTTTCAAAAAATTTTGCAGAAAAGCAAAGTTACACTTAGTTCCCTTTCTATAAACTGTTTGAAGTCCCTTGACAGTTTCACCTAACTCAGTGTTAAGTAAGATATAAGTGCTTCTTCTGAAATTGTGAATCAGTGTTTCTTCCTACTAGCTTTAATCGTGTGGATGTTTAGTCCCAAAGGTTCAGGCACGGAGTGTGCTCATTCCCTAATTCCTGTGATGGCTGCTGTGCTACTTGTGCTCCTGATACTTAAACTGATGCTTCTATCTGCAGTGACTCTCATACTGAGTCATTGCTGCACCTCACACGTGATGTCTGAGCCCAGGTTCCTGCAGTGTTACAATGCTGTTTGTTGATACAGCTCAACCTTCACTCAAGGTTGATACTGACCTGAAACAAATCTTTAAATGTAATTGAAATTTCTTACATCTACATAGAAGTATCACCAAACTAAAGACATGGGGATGTGTACAAACAAGGGTAAATAAATATATGGTAAATGTGAAGAACCCAGCTAACTGGGTTTGTGTGAAAGTAGGGTTGGTGGCCATCCTGTCATCACTTAGCCAGTAAAGATGTCACTCTACACCTAAGTGCAGATAAGCATTAAGCTCTCTAAGATGTTTCTGTGTTTGTATTAAGCTGTAGTGGTGCTCTCCTCATAGAAGAATGAAGATGTTACCATGTATACAACCTTCACAGCAGGAATTTATACGTTGGAAGGTTAAGGGTTGTGCATTTCACTGTTGGAGTCCTCTTAGTAAGAGAACAGTAACTCAGCATTTCCCAGTGGAGCGCAGTTGGGAAACTGGACTTCAGTGGATGTGACAGGTGCAGCTCCTGCCTCTCTTCCACACAGGGTCCCCCGACTCAGAGCTGGGGACTGGCAGGATGGCAGCCAGTGCTGTGGCAACAGGAGTCATCATCTTATCACAGACTGTGGTTGGAGTTCTGGGCAACTTCTCTCTTCTCTTCTGTTATCTGTTCCTTTCCTTCACTGCGCACAAATTACGGTGCACAGACTTGATTTTTAAGCACTTGATTGTGGCTAACCTTCTAACCCTCCTCTGCAAAGGAGTGCCCCAAACTATGGTAGTTCTGGGGCTGAATGTTTCCTTCAGTGATTTTGCATGCAAACTTCTTTTCTATCTTCACAGAGTGGGCAGGGGCATGTCCATTGGCGGCACCTGCCTCCTGAGCATCTTCCAGGCCATCACCATCAGTTCCAGGCACTCCAGGTGGGCAGAGTTTAAATCAAAAGCTCTCAAGAATGTTGGATCCTTCATATACCCGAGTTGGATCCTATACATGCTTGTAAATGTTGTTTTCCCTATGCATGTATCTGCAAAAAGGAGCAATGGAAATACCACAAACCTAAAAGACTTTGGATTCTGCTCTTCTGTCCGTCATGACAAAACCAGTGATTCTCTGTATGCAGCACTGCTGGCATTCCCTGATGTTCTGTGCATGGGGCTCATGCTCTGGGCCAGCAGCCACATGGTCTTCATCCTGCACAGACACAGGCAGCAGGTGCAACACATTCGCAGGACCAGTGTGTCCCCCGAGGCCAGAGCTACCAAAAGCATCCTTCTGCTGGTGAGCACTTTTCTCTGTTTTATGCCCTGTCCTGCTTTTTTCAGGCTTGTTTGGGTCTTACTGATAATCCCAGCATGTTCCTGCTGAACAGCGCTATGGTCTTTGCTGCGTGTTTCCCCACTGTGAGCCCCTTTGTGCTCATGAGCAGTGACCCCTGCGTGGTCAGGTTCTGCCGTGCCTCGATCGGGAACAGAAAAGCCATGATCACATGTGGACCCTGTGAGCTGTAACCTTTTCAAATGCTCCATTTATGTCCTCATATTCAAAAATTGTGACTACTACTATTAGCGGCCATTTGACAAGAGAGTACTGGTACCCTCATACATATAAGTGTCCATTTTCAATGTGTGATGGATGCATGTGTATATGTCAATCAGATGTTTATTTACCATCAAGCAGTAATTCTGCAAAAGATACAAATATCTCAGTTCTAAGTTAAAAATAATGCAAATTAGAAAGGCTATGCTGGCGAATCAAAAGGCTTCCATAGCCTTGGCAACTCATGACTAGAGCCTAGGGAGATTACTGATGCCATAAATAAGAGTGTCAAATTTTTAGTCAACAATAGGAGTCACTGTATACTTACTCCTCATGTCCTTAATGTGTTGTCCAATGTGAAGTAATGCTATAACTAGTACTGAAACAGTATTTTACACTTTATGTTCTGTGTGGGTGGAAACGGACAAAATCTTACTTAATATATACAAAATCGATCTTCAGTATATAAAGATAATTGAAAGTGAATCTTGATGTGAATGGAATGGGAGAGGGAGTGGGAGATGGGAGGGGTGCGGATGGGAGGGAAGTTATCAGGGGAAAAAGCCATTGTAATCCATAAACTGTACTTTGGAAATTTATATTTACTAAATAAAAGGTTTTTTTAAAAAAGAAAGGCTAACTTCCTTAATTGCAAACTTATTCTTTATTTGCTGATCTTCTAGTTTATTAACCTGTTAAGTTTCCTGGAATATATCTTTCATTTATACATATATATATTTTTGACAGGCAGAGTGGATAGTGAGAGAGAGATAGACAGAGAGAAAGGTCTTCCTTTTGCCATTGGTTCACCCTCCAATGGCCGCCATGGCTGGCGTGCTGTGGCCGGCATACCACGCTGATCTGAAGGCAGGAGCCAAGTGCTTCTCCTGGTCTCCCATGCGGTGCAGGGCCCAAGCACTTGGGCCATCCTCCACTGCCTTCCCAGGCCACAGCAGAGAGCTGGCCTGGAAGAGGGGAACCGGGAAAGAATTCGGCACCTCGACTGGGACTAGAACCTGGTCTGCCAGTGCCACAAGGTGGAGGATTAGCCTATTGAGCCACGGCACCAGCCATATATCTTCTTTTATTCTAGGACTTAGCTGTATCTCTTGAAGGCAATACTGAAGCACATGTAATTAGTCAATATTCGATCCTACAGGAGAAATTCATTTATATATTGCATGTACTAACACACATTTTTAGAAAGAGTTTATTAACTTATTAGCTTCTCTTGATACCCCTTCTGTTTTCTTTGCATATTGATTTCTTCTTGGTTTATTTCCATAATTCTACATTTTTCCATTTGTTGCTTGACATAAATTTTGAATCTTACATTTTGGCCTAGAAATTACAGCATAATATTTATTTGTCTTTTAAAGACTTATTTTATTTATTTGAAAGAGTTACAAGAGAGGTAGAGACAGAGAGAGAGGTCTTCCATCCATTGTTCACTCCCCAGAAGGACACAACAGCCAGGGATGCGCAGATCGGAATCCAGGATCCAGGAGCTTCTTCCAGGTCTCCCACGAGGTACAGGGGCCCAATGACTAGGGCCATCTTCTACAGCTTTCCCAGGCCACAGCAGAGAGCTGGACCTGAAGAGGAGCAGCTGGGACTAGAACCAGCACCCATATGGGATTCCGGCACTTCACACCAGGGCTTTAACCTTCTGCACCATAGTGCCGGCCCCAATACTTATTTATTTTTAAAAGATTTATTTATTTATTTAAAAGTCAGATTTACACAGAGAGCAAAGGACACAGAGGTCTTCTGTCTTCTGTCCCCTAGTTCACTCTACAATTGGCCACTAACACCAGAACTATGCCAATCCAGAGCCAGGAGTTTCTTCAGGTCTCCCATGCGGGTGCTGGAGCCCAAGGGATTGTTCCATCTTCTACTACTTTCCCAGGCTACAGCAGAGAGCTGGATTGGAAGTGGAGCACCGGGACTCAAACCAGCACTCATATGAGATGCCAGCACTCTAGGCACTATCTCTACCCGCTATGACACAGCACCAGCCCCTACAGTGTAATATTTTAAACATCACAAAGTTTGTTCATAACTTTATCCTCTACGCTGACAATATGGCACCGTATACTAATCTACTTACCATTCCACAACGTATTGCAAAATTAATGCATGCACAAGTCATTTGTGCACTGGCCCTTGGAAGTCACCAACTGAACACAGCTGTGCATGCAGCTGTCCACAACAAAGCAACACGACACTCTCAGCCCCACAGACCCGGCTCACCCGCCTCTCAATGACCAGCCCTAAACAGCTACTTGTTTGGGACATCTACCAATATGGGCACTTCAACCTCCCTCATTCTAATATAAATGGAATCACACAGGATACAATCTCTTATATTTCTATTAAAGTACATATTTTTATTAAATATTTATTTTACTTGGATCCAGAGTTTCAGAGAAAGAGAGAGGGAAGACAGAGAGGGAGAGGTCTTCAATCCACTGGTTCACTCCCCAAATGGCTGCAATGGCTGGAGCTGGGCTGACCCAAAGTTAGGAGCCAAGAGCTTCTTCCAGAATCCCAGGTGGGTGCAGGGGCCCAAGTACCTGGGTCATCTTTACTGCTTTCCAAGGCCATCAGCAGGGAGCTGGATTGGAAGTGGAGCAGCCAGGTCTTGAACCAGAACTCATCTGGGATACTGGCACTGCAGGCAGATGCTTAACCTACTACCCCATACAGCCAGCCCCCCGAAAATACGTGTTTAAAATTTATTTTTAGGTTTGCCCTGGGGTGTAGCAGCTAGGGTGCCAGCATCCCTTATGGGCACTTGTTTGAGTCCCAGCTGTTCCACTTCCCATCCAGCTCCCTGCTAATGTGCATTGGAAAGCAATGGAAGATGGTCCTAGTGCTAGGGTCCCTGCACCCATGTGGGACACTGACAGAAGCTCTGTCTCCTGGCTTTGGACCTGCCCTGCTCCTGCCATTGTATCCATTTGTGCAGTGAAGTAGCAGACAGATTTCTCTGTCTCTCCCTCTCTCTGCCTTTCAAAAATTTAATTAAATGAATAAAATCTTCTAAAAATGTATTTTTATTTTCACATGCTGTTTGGACATAACTGTATGATACCAAAAAATTAATTATTTAAAAATATTTATTTCAAAGTCAGAATTACAGAGAGAGAGAAGAGAGAGAGAGATCTTTTTCTTTTTTTAATTTGTGTATTCGCATGCATTTTATAAATACAACCTTAGGAACATAGGAATTCTTCCCACAGTGACCAACCTCCCACTCCACTTCCTCTGCTCTCTACTGTTTCCAGTCTTATTTTTTGCTAAGCTCTACTTTCATTTAACTTTATACACAGAAGACTAACTCTATTCTAGGTAAAGAGTTTAACATGTTGTCTGAAAAGAAAAGAAAAGAAAAACTGTTCGTCAACAGTCCAGATGAGAGTTACATCTGCTGGTTTCCTACCCAGATGGCCACAAAGGCCAAAGCTGGGTCAGGCTGAAACTGGAAGTCAAGAGCTTCTTCTCCCACACAGGTGAGGGGCCCAAGCACTTGGGCCATCTTCCAATGCTTGCCAGGCCAATCACAAGGAGCTGGATTGGAAGTGCAGCAGCTGGGACTTGAACCAAGGGCCACAAGGGATGCCGACACTGTAGCCAGCGTCTTAACCCAGCGTGCCACAGCGCTGGCCACAAACATTGAATTGAATCACTTGCCCCTTGACAAAGATGTGTTTTACAGTTTGGATTCGCATGCATGCTCTGCCACCTAATGTCTGCAGAGAATTCTGATAGAGCACCCGTCCCCTAGGGCAGCGGTGTGTACAGAGACATCGTCCTCGGTGTCTTTCCTGTCAATGTTTCTTACATGGAGCCATTTTACTGCTCCCCCAGCCTTCCTTGCAGTGGCCTTTCTGTCCCTGCCTGCAGGGGTCCCCAGTGTGAGGTCCCCCAGGCCACCACCTCCTCACCTCTGTGCATGGTGCTGGGCTTGGATTGGTTGAGCTGAGGGTGGGAGCGGTTGTTGAGTTTCATTCTCACTGCTGAAATGGTGACCAGGGCCAGCTACTCAGGGGTCTTTGAGTCGGCTCTCTACTCCCACTATCAACAGAACTCTTCCAAATGTTAAAATCAGTATCAACTCCCCTGTGGGAGCTATGAACAGTACTAAGTACAGATTCGTGTCTTTATTAATATTTTGTTCTGTTCAAAATACATTTCTCTTTATCACAACTGTTTCATCTGTGACATCGTAATGCCTGTAAAATTTACATCAGAAATGTATTCACAGTAAATGTGTCATATGTGATCACAGTAATTTAAGTCTTCACCCTATGAACCCATAAACCTAATGTGTGCAGTGATGCTGGACGTGGCTTTCTTTTTACCCAGGGACACCTGTCATGGCCTCACCCAGCTCAACATCGTTGCATCCTGGAGTTTACTCCCAGGTCAAGTCTGCTACTCATTCTCTCTTCCCACCTCTTTCCATCTTTACCAAGGGACTGGAGCACAAAGTCCAGGGTATTTGTGATGTGAGGGGTAGGGGACTCTGGGAAGACTGTGGCGTGGGAAGCACCAGAGACCTGGCATCCCCTGAACAATGTAGACATCAAAAGCATCTGTGCTTTTCAAGTTTCAGCTGCTCCACTTCCGATCCAGCTCTCTGCTGTGGCCAGGAAAAGCAGTAGAAGATGGGCTAAGTCCTTTGGTCCCTGCACCCGCATGGAGTCCCAGAAGAAGCTCTTGGCTCCTGGCTTTGGATCAACACAGCTCTGGAGTTGTGGCCATCTACTGAGTGACTAGCAGATGGAAGATATCTTCTCTCTCTCTGCCTCTTCTTCTCTCACTGTGTAACTCTAACTTTCAAATAAACAAATAAATCTTTAAAAAAAAAGGTTAAGCACAAGTAGAGAATCCTAATGACAGTGAGAAAACAGCAGGAGAACAGCATCAAGTGGCATATAAAGAAAAATTAATTAACAGCAGATTTCTTAAGCAGAAACACTACAGTCTGGAAGAGAGTGAAATGATACATTCAAAGTGCTGAAAGAAAACGCATCCAACTAAGAACATTTAGAAGTGATGGAGATGGGGCCAGTGCTGTGGCGTAGTGGGTAAGGCCACCGCCTGCAGTGCTGCCATCCATATGGGTGCTCTGGTTGTGGTGGCCAATTGGGGAGTGAACTAGCAGATGGAAGACCTCTCTCCCTCTCCCTCTCCACCCCCTCCACCTCTCTCTCTCTCTCTCCCTCTCTCCCTCTCTGCCTCTCTGCCTCTCTTCTCTCTTGGTGTAACCCTGACTTTCGAATAAATAAATAAATCTTTAAAATAAAACCTATAGTATTATAAGATCCTAAACATTGGTTTGACAAAGTTAAAAAATAAATAAAAAAAGAAATGATGGAGATAAAAATATTTCCCAGATAAGCAACAACTGAGAGGATCCATTATGACAAAACCTGCATTACAGAAAATTCTGAAGGGGGCCCTACATTAGAAATAAACATCATGAAAACATGGGACAATACCAAATTCAGTAACACCGCAGGTACAATTAGTAGGCACTCAACAAAATGACAGGTGTCAGTTCTTAGCTACCAACACCAGCCTTGAATGTAAATAGACTACATTTCCCAGACAAAAGATTTAGGTTGGCTGAACAGATAAAAGCCCAAGACCACATGATATGATGCCTACACAAACTCACTTCAGAACTAGAGATTGTAAGTGAAGGGGTGGGAAAAGATCTCCCAGGAAAACGGAAACCAAAAACACGCAGAAGTAGCTTACTCAAATCAGACAAAGCAGACTTTAAATCAAAAGAGAGACAAAGAAGGAATACGATGATAGAATGATTGATTCTGCGAGAAGATGTGACAGTCATGAACGTGTCCAACACCAGACCAGCAAAGTTAGGAGAGATGGACTCTAACAAAATAACAGTGGGGAGTCCAACACCACACTGCCTTCAACAGACAGTTCATGAAGACTGAAACTCTGCAAAGACACATCAGAGCTGAGCCATGCTACTGAGCCAATGTATGTGCGAGTGTTCGGACCCGATCTGAGCTCCCGGGCTAGGGGTGGGGGGGGCAGAGTCCACACTCATGCACATGCATCCATTCAGGTGTAGGATGTGGGAGCCCTAGCATTTTCTGCTGTAGTTAGAAGCTTAATGATGTCCAAAGGGTGAGAAAGGAGGTAGGGCTGTGGGCTGTGGATGTTGTTACACAACATTATACCTGTGATCCTTCTATTGGTTAAATAAGGGTTTTCTTATGGCATTTTATGTGAATGAGATTTTTGTGCCATGAATAAATGTCGAAATGATCCATGAGGAAGGATGAATGCAGTGAAAATGAAAGAATTTATGAATACAGGAATGGATTAGTGATGTCTGATGATCTCCATCCCCAAAATCACCAAACTTTGCCTGCCTTTACCTCTATCATCCTATGACCTCCATGCCACCCCTGTGTCACTAAGCATCCCCTACACACTGTCTCTGAACCTGAGGTCCTAGCACAGGATGATCAGTTAAAATTCCCCTGAAGGTGGCCTCCCAGATGGAAAGCCCACAGCCAAACCTCCTCTCCACCAACTGGGCATCATTAAGCTTCTAACTACAGCAGAAAACACTAGGGCTCCCACATCCTACACCTGAATGGATGCATCTGCAGGAGCGTGGGCACGGCCCAGCCCACCTCACAAGCTCAGATCAGCTCCGAATACTCGCACGGGCACACAGATGCCTTTGTCCGCCCTACCTCACTAGAACTTGACCCAACCCTCCATCATGTCCTGGACTCCTCAGAGACTTGCTCCAGCCCTCGTTTACTGCTACCTCTCCTCACAGGATCCCAGGTCCAGGTTCCATTCCTGTCCACACCGTGAGCTAAACAGAAAGCTCTGGTGTTTGTGTTGAGACGTGTGGAGGGAGGGGGCACGGATGTGCTGTGCTCCCTTTCCTTATCTCAGGGCTCATCAGACAGAGACGTGGGGGTGCTATTGGCAGAAGTCTAGGGAAGGAGGGTGGGCACTGCCTGTGAATTTTGTCACAGTGGGGGTTGAGAGACCCACTCCACCTGCTGTGCATTATTTGTTTTTTAGAGATTATTCCCACGAATCTGCTGACAAAAGCCCCCAGTAGAATCACATGCACCTTACAGGTCAGAGAAATTCTTGCACACTTGGGTAAATTGGTGGCTTTCTTTGGAGGAACATCCAAGCAACCAACTTCAGTTTATACTTTTGTTTGCAAGTTACCAAAGCAATAAGTACTCCTCACTGAGACTGGAGAAAGAAACAGGTGTGCAGAGCTGAAGCAGCCATTGGACGCCTTAGGATGACCTGAGGACCACCTGGCACTGGGGCCGTGTGGAGAGGAGTAGAATGACACTGTCCGACCAACTACCTTGAGTTCTAGTTTGATTTTTTTGATCTTGCATTTCATTACCAGGACTCTTGCAGAGTCTTCTCTATCTTCTAGGGATATTGCTCGGTGTCACCTCCTGCAGGTCGCTAATGGCAAGGCAGAATTTCCTGTGAAGTGTTCACACTGATTGGTGAACAGCAGTGGAAATGAGTTCATGTGGGTTGGCTCTGAGCTGTGTAGATGAGTCTAATGATTTCCCAGGCAGATTATCAACATTGTGGTGTTCTGGTTCCTGGTACCTCTTTGACAACCCTGCTCAGGAACTGTGTCTCCTTCAGTTTCTCTACTAATGATTATTTGAATGATAGTGCCACCCAATGAAGTAAGACTACAAAAGAATAGATTTTTGGTAGAAAAACTAGTGGGAAGCAAAGAAACCCCTGCCAGTCAGTCTCCCACTCATCAGGTTCAGAATTCCTCTGTCCCATGTGAGACCCGAGTATTCTCTCTGTATCCAGAGGTTATGGGAAAGCAAGAGCCTTCCACTAATAGTCCACCAGTCTCTGAAGACCCACTAGTGGGAAACTTGTAACTGTTTTTGATCAGTGCCAACTGGGAAAAAAAGTTTTGAGCAAAATTCTCAGCTCCCCAAGCCTGCACATCGGCGTCAGCATGTGAGAGGATAATTGCCAGATGAGGGGAGGAGATTGCAGAGCCACACAGCTTTAACTCAGGGTTGACTCCCTCCCTCGCACACACTGCCTACCACAGAGGCCATCGGGCCGAGCTTACTGACCCAGCACAGATAGAAGATTAGGTGAGCATTTTCCCTTTTGTCTGAGAGCAGGGACTTTGTAGGAAAATTCCTATCAAGATGTGGGTCGTGATCATACTAGGGCAGCTTCTAGAGTGAACACACCTGATCCCACCCCACAAGAAAGGAGACAAAATTCCTGAGAAAGGAACTTAGCTGACAGGGTTCCCTGGGGACCCTAACGCTGCACCGATCACTGATGCTTCCTAATTCAATTCAGTGCAGCCCTCACTAAGGGCGACTGCTGTTGTTTATTCCTGATGATAATGAAACCTGATTTTGCAGATGCTTCAGGATGTTGTTCTAAAATCAGTCTGCCCTGAAGGCCCGGTGACAGGAATCCTAGACTTTATTTTCTAGATGCCTAGAGAGGTACCTACACTCTCTCCCTGCTTGTTTAAAGAGCAGGAAGGATCTGGAGGGATCACATAGTGCTGTGTGGAAAATGTGTCAGTGCTCTAACTTTGGACATAGGGTGCAATTTAAATCAGAAGGTAACTGTGTCAATGTCGACAACAGAGCAGGATGATTATGAGAAGAAACCTGATTAAACTCTCCTTAAACCTGACAAGGAACATATAAGGAAGTTACCATGGTAATGATGAGTTCCTGGCAGGACTTGTGAGACTGTCTTAATCTTGTTTATATCTGTATAAAAAATATTCTCCTCTGGTAATGAGTCTCACTCTGCAATGGGAGCTTGATGGTGAGGAGGGCTATTTATATGCTGTGGGTTTGTGGGAAATCTCTCTACTTTCCATATAGTTTAGTCTTGAACTGAAAATGGCTCAAAACTCTATAAAGTAGATGAATTCTAATGACAAAACTTTGCTGTGAACTGAACCTTGCTCTAACGGGTTAACCCATATAGTATGGAAATTTATTGGCAACCTTAAACTCCCCTCTTTCCATGTTTAATGCACAAGATTATATACCACTCATGTGCAGTTTTGCCTGACAGGCTCCGGATTTAAAATTGTTCACAAATCCTACTTCATCACGATGTGATGCACGTACAAGGAAATGTGTATGATGAAGAAAACTATGTGATGTTTCAAAAAATTTTTGCAGAAAAACAAAGTTACACTTAATTCCCTTTCCATAAACTCTTTGAAGTCCCTTGCTAGTTTCCCCTAACTCAGGCATGGAATGTGCTCATTCACTAATTCCTGTGGTGGCTGCTGTGATACTTGTGCTCCTGATACTTAAACAAATGAGTCTTTTTTAGTGAATCTCATACTGAGTCATTGCTGCACCCTCACACGTGGTGTCAGAGCCCAGGTTCCTGCAGTGTTACATTGCTGTCAGGATATTGCAATTTGTTGATACAGCTCAACCTTCACTCATTGTTGATACTGATCTGAAACAAATCTTTAAAGGTAATCGGAAATTTGTTACAACTACATAGAAATATCACCAATCTAAAGACAATAGGGATATATACAAACAAGGGTAAATATGTAACTGGTTAATGTGAAGAACACAACTAACAAAGGTTTTTGGTGTCCTGTCTGTCATCACTTAACCAGTGAAGACGCCACTCTACAACTAAGTATAGTATAATCAGACAAGCATTAAGCTCTCTAAGATGTTTCTGTGTTTGTATTAAGCTGTAGTGGTGCTCTCCTCATAGAAGAATGAAGATGTTACCATGTATACAACCTTCACAGCAGGAATTTATACGTTGGAAGGTTAAGGGCTGTGCATTTCACTGTTGGAGTCCTCTTAGTAAGAGAACAGTAACTCAGCATTTCCCAGTGGAGCGCAGTTGGGAAACTGGACTTCAGTGGATGTGACAGGTGCAGCTCCTGCCTCTCTTCCACACAGGGTCCCCCGACTCAGAGCTGGGGACTGGCAGGATGGCAGCCAGTGGTGTGGCAACAGGAGTCATCATCTTATCACAGACTGTGGTTGGAGTTCTGGGCAACTTCTCTCTTCTCTTCTGTTATCTGTTCCTTTCCTTCACTGCGCACAAATTACGGTGCACAGACTTGATTTTTAAGCACTTGATTGTGGCTAACCTTCTAACCCTCCTCTGCAAAGGAGTGCCCCAAACTATGGTAGTGCTGGGGCTGAATGTTTCCTTCAGTGATTTTGCATGCAAACTTCTTTTCTATCTTCACAGAGTGGGCAGGGGCATGTCCATTGGCGGCACCTGCCTCCTGAGCATCTTCCAGGCCATCACCATCAGTTCCAGGCACTCCAGGTGGGCAGAGCTTAAATCAAAAGCTCTCAAGAATGTTGGATCCTTCATATACCCGAGTTGGATCCTATACATGCTTGTAAATGTTGTTTTCCCTATGCATGTATCTGCAAAAAGGAGCAATGGAAATACCACAACCCTAAAAGACTTTGGATTCTGCTCTTCTGTCCGTCATGACAAAACCAACGATTCTCTGTATGCAGCACTGCTGGCATTCCCTGATGTTCTGTGCATGGGGCTCATGCTCTGGGCCAGCAGCCACATGGTCTTCATCCTGCACAGACACAGGCAGCAGGTGCAACACATTCGCAGGACCAGTGTGTCCCCCGAGGCCAGAGCTACCAAAAGCATCCTTCTGCTGGTGAGCACTTTTCTCTGTTTTATGCCCTGTCCTGCTTTTTTCAGGCTTGTTTGGGTCTTACTGATAATCCCAGCATGTTCCTGCTGAACAGTGCTACAGTCTTTGCTGCGTGTTTCCCCACTGTGAGCCCCTTTGTGCTCATGAGCAGTGACCCCTGCGTGGTCAGGTTCTGCCGTGCCTCGATCAGGAACAGAAGAGCCATGATCACATGTGGACCCTGTGAGCTGTAACCTTTCCAAATGCTCCATTTATGTCCTCATATTCAAAAACTGTGACTACTACTATTAGCTGCCATTTGACAAGAGAGTACTGGTACACTCATACATATAAGTGTCCGTTATCAATGTGTGATGGATGCATGTGTATATGTCAATCAGATGTTTATCATCCATCAAGCAGTAATTCTGCCAAAGCTACAAAAAATCTCAGTTCTATTTTAAAAATCATGCAAATTAGAACAGCAAATTTCTTTAACTTCAAACGTATTCTATATTTTGCTGCTTTCTAGTTTGTTAACCAGTTAATTTCCCTTCAATGTACCTTTCATTTATCTTCTTTTACTCTAGGACTTAGCCATGTCTCTTGAAGGCAAAACTGAAGCACATATAATTAGTCAATATTCGATCCTACAGGAGAAATTGGTCTTATATATTCCATGTACTAACACACATTTTTGGGAAGAGTTTATGAACTTATTAGCTTCTCTTGATACCTTTTCTGTTTTCTTTGCATATTGATTTCTTCTTGGTTTATTTCCATAATTCTACATTTTTCCATTTGTTGCTTGACATAAATTTTGAATCTTAAATTTTGACCTAGGAATTACAACATAATATTTATTTGTTTTGAAATACTTATTTTATTTATTTGAAAGAGTTACAAGAGAGGTAGAGACAGAGAGAGAGAGAGAGGTCTTCCCTCTGTTATTCACTCCCCAGAAGGCTGCAAAGGCTTGGGATGTGCAGATCTGAAGCCAGGATCCAGGAGCTTCTTCAGGTTTCCCACGCAGGTGCAGGGGCCCAATGACTTGGGCCATCTTCTACAGCTTTCCCAGGTCACAGTAGAGAGAGTGGATCAGAAGAGGAGCAGCTGGGACTAGAACCAGAGCCCTAATGGGATTCCAGCAATTCATGCCAGGGCTTTAACACTCTGCACCACAGCACTAGCCCCAATGCTTACTTATTTTTAAAAGATTTATTTATTTATTTGAAAGTCAGATTTACACAGATTGCAAAGGACAGACAGAGAGAGAGGTCTTCCATCCACTAGCTCTCTCCTCAGTTGGCCACAATGGCCGGAGCTATGCCAATCCAAAGCCAGGAGCTTCTACCAGCTCTCCTATGCAGGTGCTGGGGCCCAATGACTTGGGCCATCTTCTACTGCTTTCCCTGGCTACAGCAGAGAGCTGGAACTGAAGTGGAACACTAGGAATCAAACCGGCGCCCATATGGGATAGCAGCACTGTAGGTGGCAGCTTTACCCACGATGCCACAGCACCAGCCCCTACAGTGTCATATTTTAAAAGTCACAAAGTTTGTTCATAACTTTATCCTCTACATTGACAATATGGCACCGTACACTAATCTACTTCCCATTCTACAACTTATTGCAAAATTAATGCATGCACAAGTCATTTGTGCACTGGCCCTTGGAAGGCACCAACTGAACACAGCTGTGCATGCAGCTGTCCACAATGAAGACACACCATACTCTCAGCCCGACAGACCCGGCTCACCCGCCTCTCAATGACCAGCCCCAAACGAATCCTTGTTTGCCACATCTAACGATATGGGCACTTTCACCTCCCTCATTCTTTAGATGAATGGAATCATATAGAATAGAATCTCTTACATTTCACTTAAAAATACATGTTTTTATTAATATTTATTTCACTTGGAATGCAGAGTTAGAGAGAGAGAGAGAGAGAGAGTGCGTGCAAAGACAGAGAGGGAGAGATCTTCAATCCACTGGTTCACTCTCCAAATGGCTGCAATGGCTGGAGCTGGGCTGACCCAAAGTTAGGAGCCAAGAGCTTCTTCCAGAATCCCAGGTGGGTGCAGGGGTCCAAGCACCTGGGTCATCCTTACTGCTTTCCAAGGCCATCAGCAGGGAGCTGGATTGGAAGTGGAGCAGCCAGGTCTTGAACCAGCACTCATTTGGGATGCTGGCACCTCAGGCAGATGCTTAACCAACTACCCCATACAGCCAGCCCCCCCAAAATACATGTTTAAAATTTATTTTTAGGTTTGCCCTGGGGTGTAGCAGCTAGGGTGCCAGCATCCCTTATGGGCACTTGTTTGAGTCCCAGCTGTTCCACTTCCCATCCAGCTCCCTGCTAATGTGCACTGGAAAGCAATGGAAGATGGTTCTAGTGCTAGGGTCCCTGCACCCATGTGGGACACTGACAGAAGCTCTGTCTCCTGGCTGTGGACCAGCCCTGCTCCACCCATTGTATCCATTTGTGCAGTGAAGTAGCAGACAGATTTCTCTGTCTCTCCCTCTCTCAAATCCGTTTTTCAAATAAATTAATTAAATTAATAAAGTCTTCTAAATATTTTTGTTTTCACATACTGTTTGGACATGACTGTATGACACCAAAATTAATTATTTAAAAAATATTTATTTGAAAGTCAGAATTTCACAGAGTAAAAGAAGAGAGAGATCTTTCTCTCTTTTTCTTTTTTTTTTTTTTTGACAGGCAGAGTGGACGGTGAGAGAGAGAGACAGAGAGAAAGGTCTTCCTTTGCCGTTGGTTCACCCTCCAATGGCCGCCGCGGCCAGCGCGCTGCAGCCGGCCCACCGCACTGCGGCTGGCCCACCACGCTGATCTGATGGCAGGAGCCAGGAGCCAGGTGCTTTTCCTGGTCTCCCATAGGGTGCAGGGCCCAAGCACCTGGGCCATCCTCCACTGCACTCCCTGGCCACAGCAGAGAGCTGGCCTGGAAGAGGGGCAACCGGGACAGAATCCGGCACCCCAACCGGAACTAGAACCCGGTGTGCCGGCACCGCTAGGCGGAGGATTAGCCTAGTAAGCCGCGGCGCCGGCCAATCTTTCTCTTTTTTGAATGTATCTATTTGCATGCATTTTATGAATACAACTTTAGGAACATAGGAATTCTTCCCACCGTACCCAGCCACCCCCACTCCTCTTCTTCTTCCCTCTCCTGTCTCCAGTATTATATTTTGCTAAAATCTATTTTCATTTAACTTTATACATGGAAGAATAACTCTATTCTAGGAAAAGAGTTTAATATGTTGTCTGAGAAAGAAAAAGAAAAACTGTTCATCAGCAGTCCAGATGAGAGAGATTCACCTGCTGGTTTCCTCCCCAAATTGCCAATAAGGCCAAAGCTGGGCCAGGCTGAAACTGGGAGTCAAGAGCTTCTTCCAGGTCTCCCACACAGGTGCAGAGGCCAAGGACTTGGGCCATCTTCCAATGCTTGCCAGGCCAATCACAGGGAGCTGGATTGGAAGTGGAGCAGCTGGGACTTGAACCAAAGGCCACAAAGGATGCCGATGCTGCAGCCAGTGGCTTAACCCACCACACCACATTACTGGCTGCAAATATTGAATTGAATCACTTGCCCCTTGACAAAAATGTGTTCTACAGTTTGGGTTCACATCATGTTCCGCCACCTAATGTCTGCAGTGAATTATGATAGAGCACATGAGGATTTCTGTTGTGCACTTGTGTGTGTGGCCATGGCTTTCCTGGTCACCTGTTTACAGCGACTCCTCCATAGGAGAAGTCAAAATGTTTTCCAAAATGATTGCTCTTGAGATTAAGATCTTTATTAACAGGTGCTTGCTGTTTGTTGTTTCTGGGAAAGTTCAAGTGGTAAATCATTCATTAAAAATGAAAAATGAAATTTCTAAATGTCTCATCCAGATATGAAACAACTGGAGGCCGGCGCCGCGGCTCACTAGGCTAATCCTCCACCTTGCGACGCCGGCACACCGGGTTCTAGTCCCAGCTGCGGCGCCGGATTCTGTCCTGGTTGCCTCTCTTCCAGGCAGGCTCTCTGCTGTGGCCCGGGAGTGCAGTGGAGGATGGCCCAGGTGCTTGGGCCCTGCACCCCATGGGAGACCAGGGAAAGCACCTGGCTCCTGCCATCGGATCAGCGCGGTGCGCCGGCCAGAGCGCGCCGGCCGTGGCGGCCATTGGAGGGTGAACCAACGGCAAAAGGAAGACCTTTCTCTCTGTCTCTGTCTCTCACTGTCCACTCTGCCTGTCAAAACAAAAACAAAAAAAAAAAAAAAAAGGAAAACCCTAAAGCTGGTGGGGTGTCCACGATGTCTCCTTGCCGTCTTGTGGTTTGGGCTCTTGGTGTCTGCAGTGCTGACGAAGCTGCAGCGGTGCCAACGCTGGGGTGGCTGCGGCCTCGGTCTCCTCTCCTCAGTTTCCTTCTCCTCCTCAGTGCCTCCTCTCCAGGCTGGCCCTGGGGGGCTGTGGAAAGGACCCCTCTGCATGTTCTGTCTCCCTGGTCTCCCTTGTTCTCAGCAGCCCGGCTGTCTACCCCTTCCATCCCTTCTCCCTGCACGGGAGGGTTGGAATCCTGCGGTCCATGCTCATAGGGGCTCTGCATGTAGGAAGGGGGGAGCCTGGGCTGCCCTCAGGCTGGCGTGGTTGGGCCTGGCCTTGGGGAGCACTCTCCGATCCCCATTCTCTTCCCCACTCACTATTCTGGGAACTCTGCAGGACACGGCCTGAGGGCCCCTACGCGTGGACACCTTCTACAGTGGTTTCCGTCTGCTCACATTCACCGCCTGGCTCTGGAGCTCCACCAGGGCCTCTAACCCCGGCTGCTCCGAGCCCTTTTCTCCTCCCACATCACCAACCCCTCAGTCTCGCCTGCTTCTGCCCTGCACAGGGATGTCCTCACCCGTCCCCTAGAGCAGCTGGTGTACAGAGACATCGTCCTCAGTGTCTTTCCTGTCGATGAAGCCGTATCTGTTTCTTACAAGGAGCCATTTTACTGTTCCCCAAGCCTTCCTTGCAGTGGCCTTTCTGTCCCTGCCTGCAGGGGTCCCCAATGTGAGGTCCCCCAGGCCACCACCTCCTCACCTCTGTGCACCACGCTGGGCTTGGATTGGGTGGAGCTGAGGGTGGGAGTGGTTGTTGAGTTTCGTTCTCGCTGCTGAAATGGTGACCAGGGCCAGCTGCTCAGGGGTCTCTGAGTCGGCTCTCTACTCCCACTATCAAGAGAACTCTTCCAAATGTTAAAATCAGTATCAACTCCCCTGTGGGAGCTCTGAACAGTACTAAGTACAGATTCATGTCTTTTTTATTAATATTTTGTTCTGTTCAAATACATTTCTGTTTATCACAACAGTTCAGTTTCATCTGTGACATCGTAATGCCTGTAAAATTTACATCAGAAATGTATTCACAGTAAATGTGTCATATGTGATCACAGTAATTTAAGTCTTCACCCTATGAACCCATAAACCTAATGTGTGCAGTGATGTTGGACGTGGCTTTCCTTTTACCCAGGGGCACCTGTCATGGCCTCACCCAGCTCAACATCGTTGCATCCTGGAGTTTACTCCCAGGTCAAGTCTGCTACTCATTCTCTCCTCCCGCCTCTTTCCGTCTTTACCAGGGGACTGGAGCACCAAGTCCAGGGTATTTGTGATGTGAGGGGTAGGGGACTCTGGGAAGACTGTGGCGTGGGAAGCACCAGAGACCTGGCATCCCCTAGACAATGTATACATGGAAAGCATCTCTGTGATGTCAATATTTGCATCTGTGGAATAGAATTGAAGGCTCTCAATGTCCAGGCAAAAGGTTGGACTGGAGGTGGCAGCTAATTTCAGTCTAGCCCCGCCCTGACCACTGAGGCATCTACCCATTCCCTCAGCACCACCGTGGCAGTCGGCCCTGTGTGTGTCCTGGTAGTGTCCTGCACACGTCTCATCGGATGCATGGTGGGCAGCAGGATCACTGAGTTTTAAATATTAGGATACTGGGTTCTGTTTGTCGACTGCCTCTTGTCTTGGTAGCTCTGAATCCAGGTCAGGCATTCATAGTTAACTACCCTGTCCTGTCCTCAGGGACTAAGAGTAAACCAATCTCTGCCTCTCTTGCTCTCTCTCCAAAAGATTCTTGCATAGTTGAGATGTTATTGGTTGAGAGCTGGTAACCTAGACATTTCAGTTTCTACACAGCTCCTAACACACGTACTGAAAATCTAAAAAGGGATGTAATAGGATCCTACTTCAGTGGCTCTCTGCCTTTAATTTTGGAGGCAACTTTTCTGTTAGAGGATATTA
The DNA here is from genome assembly GCF_964237555.1 of Oryctolagus cuniculus. Classification (NCBI taxonomy): domain Eukaryota; kingdom Metazoa; phylum Chordata; class Mammalia; order Lagomorpha; family Leporidae; genus Oryctolagus; species Oryctolagus cuniculus. The sequence goes on along the minus strand of NC_091449.1, from coordinate 6,474,133 downwards.
CTGCTATTGTCAAATATTGATCTGCTGCTACATAAGTCCCACAAGTTCACAATTTAATATCATTGGACAACATACTCAATTTTTTCCTTTCTCCACACATTAGCAAATTCATTAGGAAAAATGAATACAGCCACCAAAGTGTTCCAGATCCCACACTGTTCTGACAGTAAAACACCCAGGAGTAGCTTCATACCAAACAACTTGGGAGTAGTAGTAATTGAGAGTGTTCAAGACATACGACAAGCAGGCCTGCAATTGCAAATTGCCACTTAGTGCACTTTGTATTGTGGGATACTAACCCACACCCTATGGTCTGGATAGCCAAAGTCTCCCAGAATGCTATATCCTAATAGTCGCTATTTTAAACGAAGTTTTATTTCTCCCCCTCCCCGTCCCGGTCTCCCTCTGCCTCTCCTTTTCTGAGTAACTCTGACTTTCAAATAAATAAATAAATTTTTTAAAAAAGATATTGGAATTACAATGTTTTGTAGAATTCAGTAGTAAAGACATCAGGTCCTGCCCTTTTCTTTCTTTCTTTTTCTTTCTTTTTTTTTTTTTTTTTTTTTTTGACAGGCAGAATGGACAGTGAGAGAGAGAGAGAGACAGAGAGAAAGATCTTCCTTTGCCGTTGGTTCACCCTCCAATGGCCGCCACGGCTGGTGCGCTGCGGCCAGCACACCGCGCTGATCCGAAGGCAGGAGCCAGGTGCTTCTCCTGGTCTCCCATGGGGTGCAGGGCCCAAGCACTTGGGCCATCCTCCACTGCACTCCCTGGCCACAGCAGAGAGCTGGCCTGGAAGAGGGGCAACCAGCAAAGAATCCGGTGCCCCGACCGGGACTAGAACCCAGTGTGCCGGCACCGCAAGGCGGAGCATTAGCCTAGTGAGCCGCGGCGCCAGCCTGCCCTTTTCTTTGATGAGAGCCTTTTTATTATTGCTTCAATCTCATTGCTTATTATGGTCAGCTTAGATTTTCTGTATCTTCTTGATTTCCTCTTACTAGGTTAAATCCAGGAATGTATCCATTTATTCGAGGTTTTCCAACTTATTCACATATAGTTGTTCAGAGCAGTTTCTTATGAACCTTTGTGTTTCTGTGGTATTGATTGCAGAGCTTCCTTCTCCCTCTCTAATTTCATTTATTTGAATTTTGTCTTTTTTATTTGTTAGTCTGGCTCCAGCTTCAGTCCACCAGGTCCACCTACTACCACCCATCCACCCAGGTTCCACTCTTTTCCATATCATGAGCTAAATGTAGACGCCTACAGTGTTTCCACTGCGATGCGTGCTCAGAAGGAACATGAGGGTTCTATGCTTTCTTTACCTCCGTGCTAATGAAAGGGAGAGGCGGGGGTGCTGTGGAGAGGGGTCTTGGTAGAGGAGCAGTTAGCATCACCAGTGGCCATGCCCAAAGTGGATGTCTCAGGCTCCATTGCAACCTGCTGTATATTAATTTCTTAGAGTGAATTTATCTCAGGAAATTCATTTTAAAAGGATCCCAGGACAAAGGACTTGAATAGGCATTCTTCAGAAGAGGAAATTCAAATGGCCAACAGACACATGAAAACGTGCTCGGGATCACTAGCCATGAGGGAAATGCAAATCAAAACCACAGTGAGGTTTCACCTCACCCTGTTATGATGTCTCTCATACAGAAATCAACAAACAGTAAATGCTGGCAAGATATTCGGGGCAAAGTTCCCTAATCCACTGTTGGTGGGAATGCAAACCAATACAGTCCTTGTGGAAGACAGTATGGAGATTCCTCGGAAAACTGAATACAGACCTACCACAGGACCCAGCCATCCCACTCCTGGGAATTCACCCAAGGGAAATGAATCAGCATATGAGACAGTTATCTGTATTCCTATGCTTACTGGAGCTCAATTCACAATAGCTAAGACGTGGGATCAACCCAGATAACCACCAACTGATGACTGGATAAAGAGAATGTGGCATGTACACACTGTGGAATATCACTCAGCAGGGATAAAGAATGAACTCCTGTCTTTCACAACAAAATGGATGCAACTGGAAACCATTTTACTTAGGGAAATAAGCCAGGCCCCCAAAGACAAGTACCATATGCTTTCCCTGATCTGTGGTACTAACAGAGTACAAAAAAGGTAATGTATATGAGTGAAATTGACATTTTGAGAATTACTATGTATGGACCTTGTCGCTACTGTTGTGGATCAGTGTTGCTTATTTCTTACTTTTTGTTGAATTCTTTACTTAGCAGAGGGTTCATCTGGTGATCATAAAATAAGCTGAAAGTATGTCATTGTAAAAATTAAAGAATAAGAAAGGAAGGAGAGGAAGGGTGGGAATGCGGGCAGAAGTGAGGGTGGCCTGTGCCGAATACTATGCTCCTGAATCTGTACATATGATCTATAATATAGACCTACTGCATGACCCAGCCACCCCACTCCTGGGAATTTACCCAAATGAAATGAAATCAGCATTTAAAGAGTTACCTGTACCCCCATGTTTATTGCAGCTCAATTCACAATATGGGATCAACTAATATGTCCATCAACTGATGGCTGGATAAAGAAATAGATAGATAGATAGATAGATAGATAGATAGAAAGAATAGCATACTACATACTGGTTAGTGTCCCGCTGCTCAACTTCCCATCAGTAGAGATATGGAAGAAGTCCCTGGCTCCCAGTTCTGGCCTGGCCCAGCCCTGGCTAGTGGCCTTGGAGAGTGAACTAGCATATGGAAGGTTTTGTTTTTTAAGGTTTATTTATTTCAAAGACAGAGTTACAGAGCGAGGTAGAGCCAGAGAGAAAGAGGTCTTCCAACCACTGGTTCACTTTCCAAATTGCTGCATTGGCCAGAACTGGGCTGATCCGAAGCCAGGAGCTTCTTCCGGGACTTCCACGTGGATTCAGGGGCCAAAGGACTTGGGCCATCTTCTGCTGCTATCCCAGGCCACAGCAGAGAGCTGGATCGGAAGTGGAACAGGCGGGACTTGAAGCGGCTCACATTTGGTATAATGGCGCTGCAGACTGGGGCTTCATCCTGGTGCATCACAGCGCCAGCCCCGGAAGATCTTTCTCTGTCTTTCCCTCTCTCTGTAACTCTTTCAAATAAATAAATACATCTCATTAAAAATGGCTAAAATATATATATATATATATGAAAAATGCTCAGTATCACTAGCTATCAAAAGCACACTGAAATATCAACACATTTGATAAATTAACTCTTTTCAGAAGGAGAAAGGAACTAATGTTGGCAATGACGTGAAGAAAGAACTCTTAGGTGGGAATGTAAATTATCGCAGCCACTGTAGAAAATAGCATGAAGTTTTTTTCGTTTTAAAAAAAATTAAAAATTTCGTTTTAAAAATTTCGCTTATGTAAGCACAGAGAACATTCTATATCCTCATCTCGATTCCCTAAATATTATCATTTTAGCCCATGAAATCCCTTCTCATTTTTTTTTTTTTTTGATATTCGACGTGAGAATAATGTGTGGACATGGTGATGCGGGGATCTCTGGGAACTGAGCATTTACCCCCTAAAGTCCAGGTCAGGTCCCCTCTGGCACTGGCAGGACAGAACAGTGGGAGTTCCGCTAAGATGTCTCATCAAAGGGCAAGCTTTGCTGCACACCAACTCATGAACTCGAGCACTGCTCGGGTCTACCCCTTGCAGACCAAGAATCTCTTCCCCAAACCACACTTCGCCAAAAGGCCTCCGGGCACAATCAAGCCCCTCCCAGGCTCAGAATTGGTCCCTCCACGGTACAGCCAGAGCCCTGTATCCACCGGGCCACAGACGTGAGGTTAGATTTCTGCCCTACGTGGAACAACATCTGCACCTCAATCCACGCCTTCTATACCGTTCGTCTCTCTTCTACCTTTTTCTAGCAGCCCAAGTGGTTGCTCATGCGCGCACTAGGGTGCGCTGCAGGCCACCGGGGCCGCGAATCCAGAAATTCCCATAATCTAGACTTCCTCAAGGACAACACCAGGATCCCGGCACAGGCCGTCGAGCAGAAAAAGAGCACCCACCAGGGCCTACCTCAATCAGTCCTTGGCAGGTGGCTCGGCTGCCCCAGGCGCAGCTGCGACGCACCGGGTCCGCGGCTCCGATTGCTCGCCCGGAGTGGCGGCGCCAACAGAGGACGGCCGAGATTCCCTCAAAGGTGGCCGCCCAGATGGAAAGTCCATAGCTGTAACTCCTGCCCCGGCATTGGGCGTCCTGCAGCGCACTGGAGAGCGCACCTTACCGGGCTCCTAAACGGACGCGCGCAGAGACGTGGACCACCCCACCACCACCCCGCTGCACCTGCGCGCCAAATGCTCGCGCTTGCGCACTGGTCGCCGCCGTCTGCCCTGCCTCCCTCGGACCTGCACCTGCACCTGCACCTGCAAACGTTCCGTGATCTCACGGAGCCCTCGGGGCTTGGCTCTCCTCTCAGGGAGCGCCCGTCCTGGCTCCATTCCTTTCCACACCACGTGCTAAATGCAGGCACCTGCAGTGTGTGTGCTGCGATGCGCGGCCACAGGGAACGTGGCATGGGTGTGCTGTGCCAATGAAAGAGGGGGGTGTGAGGGATCTTGGGAGGGAAACAGGAGCACCTTTAGCGACTGTGGCCAAAGTGGGAGTCTCAGGCCGCACTGCCAGCATCGATCTCAGGGCATGGTTCCGAAAGATCCCCAGGTGACTCACATGCGCCTTACAGCTCAGAGGCACTGTTAGCTAAGGGTCCTTGACCCTGGCTTCCTTTTTTTTTTTTTTTTTTTTTTGACAGGCAGACAGTGAGAGAGAGAGAGACAGAGAGAAAGGTCTTCCTTTGCCGTTGGTTCACCCTCCAATGGCCGCCGCGGCCGGCGCACCGTGCTGATCCGATGGCAGGAGCCAGGTGCTTCTCCTGGTTTCCCATGGGGTGCAGGGCCCAAGCACTTGGGCCATCCTCCACTGCCTTCCCTGGCCACAGCAGAGAGCTGGCCTGGAAGAGGGGCAACCGGGACAGAATCCGGTGCCCCACCGGGACTGGCGCCGCAAAGCGGAGGATTAGCCTAGTGAGCCGCGGCGCCGGCCCCTGGCTTCCATTAGTATCAGCCAGGGAGGTTTCAGAATGCAGTATCTGTGCCCGCCTATCTCTCCCACCATCATGTGTCACTCACTCCGAGTTGGGGATCAGCCTCAACGACGATTGAATAAAATGATGCAAAAAAATTCTCAGGAGCATCCAGGGTTAATGACCAAGGCTTCAGGACTCTTTTCTGAGGCTGAGCCTGGGCTCCGATCCATAGGGGGTTCTCCTCTGTGTGGACTTTGTCGGGGAGTTTCAGTCCGGCCACATCCTCCATGCTACAGCAGGATTTGAGAGTGCTGCCAGGTGGAGAATGCCCTGAGGATGGGGCGCAGGAAATCCTGTCACAACCTTCACACTACACTCAGTAGCTCCTGTAACCACGACAGGGACAGGAAGCCTCTTCTGCATGTCACAGTCCTCCTGCCTGTGGGTGGGGAGGTGACAAAGGAAGGGATCCGTTTCTAGGGCAACACAACCCCAGTGGCTTCACATCGGAAATCTGTTGGCTGGTAGTTCTGGAAGATGGAAGACCGGTTTAAGCTGTCAGCACAGGGCCATGTTCCCACTGCATGTGCTAGGGAAGGATTTCTCCAGGCTTCTCCCGGCTTCTGGAATATTCAGTCGCCACTGTGATTCTCCCTCAGTGCATGACTGTCTTCAAACTGTTCCCCTTTAAAAGGACCCGTCATACTGGATTAGGGTGCGCCCTGCTCCAGTTTGAACTCACCCTCACTCATCTCCTCTGCAATGACTATCTCCAAAGCAGGTCACGTTCTGAGGTATTAGGGTTGAAGGCTTCAACATATGGATCGAGAGGGTGACACAAGGGATAGGTAGATGACATTGTTGAAAGCATATTTGCAGGGCCGGTGTCTGGCACAGCTGTTAAGCCTGGACACCCAGATCCCATATTGGGATATTCCACCAAGAGATTATTAGAACCAGGATGAGATGTGAGCGGATATGAAGTCAACACACAAAAGTCTGTTGCATTTTATACATCAACAATGGTCTTGCTGAGAAAGAAATTGTAAGAACATTCCATTCAAAATAGCCACAAAAAATTAAATACCTTGGAATAAAGTTAATCAAGGACATGCAAGACCACTACAACGAAACTACAAAACACTAATGGAATAAATAGAAGAAGATGCAAAAATTAGAAAAATCTCTCATGTTCATAGATTGGAAGAATTAATGTTATCAAATGCCCTTTACTATCCAAAGCAGTTTACAGACTCAACACAATCCCCACCAAAATACCAATGACATACATCACAGAACTAGAAGAGACAATCCTAAAATTGATACAGAAACCCCCAAAGATCCCAAAATACAAAGAAATCTTCAGCAATAAAAACAAGGCCAGAGACATCACAATACCAGATTTCAAGAATACTGCAGGGCTATTATAACCAAAACAGCATGGTACTGGCATAAAATAGACTCGTAGACAAGTGGAACAGAATAAAACCACAGACCTAAATCTACACTTCCACAACCAGTTGATCTTTGACAGATGTACTAAAAAATTTCTCTGTGGAAAGGACAGTCTTTTAAATAAATTATATTGGGAAAATTGCTTTCAACATGTAGAAGTTTGAAAACAACATCTGTACTTCACCCTATATAAAAATCAACTCAAAATGGGTCAAGGATCTAAATGCGAAACTTGAAACCATAAAAGAAAATTAGGGGAAACACTAAAAAAGAAAACTAACACTAAAAAAGAAACACTATAAAAGAAAATTAGGGGAAACACTCCAAGACGTTGGCCTAGGCAATGACTTTTTAGATAAGACCCTAATAGCACTGGCAATAAAAACAAAAGTAGAGAAATGGGATTATATCTAACTAAGAAGCTTCTGCATAGCAAGGGAAATAATCAACAATGTGATGATGTAATCAACAGAACGGAAATATTTGCAAACTATGCATCACAAATAAGTGATATCCAGAATAAATAAGGAGCTCAAGAAATTCAACAACAACAATAAAATAAATAATCCAGTTAAGAATTGGTCAGAGGATATTCATAAACATTTTCCAAAAGAAAAAATAGAAATTGCCAACAAACACGGAAAATCACTAGCCATCAGGGAAATGCAAATCAAAACACAATAGAGTATCATGTCACTCCAGTTAGAATGGTAATTACCCAAATATCAAAGAATGACAAATGCTGGTGAGGTTGTGAACAGAACCCTAATATGCTATTAGTGGGAAAGCAAACTAGTACAACCATCATGGAAAACAGTATGGAGATTACTCAGAAAAGTAAAATGGGACCTACCAGATGACTCAGCTATTGCACTTCTGAGAATATAACCAAAGAAATGAAGTCACTCCCTATTTATTTACTAAGTCAATTCATTGCAGCCTAACTCACAATAGCAAAATATGGAATCAATCTAGCTATCAACTGATGGCTGGATACACAAAATGTGGTACATGTACACAATAAATATTTCTCAGCCTGAGAAGAGAATGAAATCCTGACATTTGCAACCAAATGGCTGGAAATGGAGACCATGATGTTAAATGAAATAAGTCATAAAGGAAGAAAATTTTCATGTATCTTCTCTCATAATGGAAGGTAATATATATAGAAAGAGTATAAAAGTTTGTGGATGTCATATTATTTGGTATATAGTTATTAATGTTGTCACTGAATTATATTCTCTGTATAATAACATACTCTTCTTTCCTCACTTTGTGGTCCTTGTCGTGAAGTCCATATTGTGTAGTACTATAGTCCCAGTTTCAAAAAATAGCGTGTATGTGTAAGTATATAATATTTACATATGAAGTGAATATAGCAAAATGTTAAAAATGTTGAATCTTTAAAAACTAAATAAAAATTAAGACTATGAGGAGGTTAAATAACATATTCTTGATCAACCAATGGATCAAAGAAATTACAAGGAAGTATTCCTGTTAAACAGATATGTAGAAATCCTGTACAAAGGCCGGCGCCGTGGCTCACTAGGCTAATCCTCTGCCTTGCGGCGCCGGCACACCAGGTTCTAGTCCTGGTCCGGGTGCTGGATTCTGTCCCGGTTGCCCCTCTTCCAGGCCAGCTCTCTGCTGTGGCCAGGGAAGGCAGTGGAGGATGGCCCAAGTGCTTGGGCCCTGCACCCCATGGGAGACCAGGATAAGTACCTGGCTCCTGCCATTGGATCAGCGCGGTGCGCCGGCCACGGCAGCCATTGGAGGGTGAACCAACGGCAAAGGAAGACCTTTCTTTCTGTCTCTCTCTCTCACTGTCCACTCTGCCTGTCAAAAAAAAAATAAATAAATAAATAAAAAAAGAAATCCTGAACAAAATACTAGCAAGCCAAATCAAACTGCACACTAAAAGATGGTTCAACACGATGATTATTCTTAATCTCTTCCTGTTCATGGAGACCCAGGTCTCCAGTCTCTGAGAATATCAGCTCTTGGAGCTTGGCTCTCTTTGAAAGGAGAGCCCACAGAGGGAGGCCTGTGGGTGGCAGATCTGGGGGACGGTTCTCCCACTGTATTGTCTTCTCATTCTCAGGAATCAGAGGGTAATGGACTCAGCAAAGTATCTTCTCTTGGGTGGTCTGTCCTAGTTGGTTTTGGAAGCGTAACTTTTTGGTCCTGACTTTGGACAAACTGTTAACTTCTCTACTTCTCTGAATTCTCCAGTGATTGGCACATTGCCTTTCTTCCTCAGATGGATATTGTGAATCTCACAGAAGATTCTGTATGTGAAAACAATTGGTAGGGACTGGCGCTGTGGTGCAGCGGGTTAAAGTCTTGGCCTAAAGCATCAGCATCCCATATGGGAGCTGGTTCAAGTCCCGGCTGCTCCACTTCCGATCCAGCTCTCTGCTATGGCCTGGAAAGCAGTACAAGATGGCTCAGGTCCTTGGGCCCCTGCATCTGCATGGGAGACTTGGAAGAAGCTCCTGGCTCCTGGCTCCGCACAGCTCCGGCCATTGCGGCCAGTTGGGGAGTGAACCAGAGGATGAAAGACCTCTCTCTTTCTCTGCCTCTCCTTGCTCTGTGTAACTCTGACTTTCAAATAAATAAATAAATCTTAAAAAAAAAAAAAGAAAACAATTGGTAAATATAAATCACTGCATGTGTGTGAACCTTCATTCTGTAGTAACGGGCCTCTTGACCTTGTATCCTAATTTGTGATATTCACAGAATCTCAATTTTTTTTTGACAGGCAGAGTTAGTGAGAGACAGACAGAAAGGTCTTCCTTTCGTTGGTTCACCCCCCAAATGGCCGCTACGTCCAGCATGTTGCGCCAATCCAAAGCCAGGAGCCAAGTGCTTCCTCCTGGTCTCCCATGTGGGTGCAGGGCCCAAGCACTTGGGCCATCCTCCACTGCACTCCCGGGCCACAGCAGAGAGCTGGGCTGGAAGAGGAGCAACCGGGACAGAATCCAGCGCCCCAACTGGAACTAGAACCCGGTGTGCCGGCGCCGCAGGCAGAGGATTAGCTAAGTGAGCTGTGGCGCCGGCCAGAATCTCAAATTTAAGATTAATCCAAAAAGGGTACTTTAAAAAATATTCTCCCTATAAAACCCCTTTGTTCCAAATTTTACTCCAACTAAATAATGATCGCAAACACATAACACAGAGAGTGTTCTGTGCCTGGAACAGAGTTAGATGATTAAAAACACATTTCATTTCCTTCCAGAGAGGATTTCAGATGCACTGTTTCTGCACATGGTTAAATAAGTCTTATCATTTCATACTAATGTTTAGGCATGAAGGCATTTCAAGCATACTGTGAATTTTCACTATGATTTATGTAAAATTTTTTGAATCACAAATATATTTCATTATCAAAATCCATTTGCACTAAAATCTTATTTCATTATCACTGGGACCATTCTCTGACAGTCATCCTCAGCGAGGAAGTTGTTAAGTTATATGAGGAGCCATCAGGGATTGACATAAGGTCAAGGACCCTCACTTAGTGGAATGGGGATTAGGAAAGAATTAGATTTGGGGCAGAAAATTCTCAGGGAAGCAAATGATACAACGGGACATTTGTAACTCACTCTCAGTTCCTCAAATGTCAGACCTCAGTCTTTCCTGCCCTCTGATTTGTTTAAATTATACAAGTTTTGTGTATTTTATATACACAGGTTTAGGAACACAGTGATACTTCCCACCTTACCCTCCCTCCCACACACCTTCCAACCCTTCTTGCTCCTCCCTCTCCTATTCCTGCTTTTAATTTTTACAAAGATCCATTTTCAGTTAACTTTACACTCATAAGATTAACCCTACATTAAGTAAACAGTTCAACAAATAGTATAAAAAAAAAAAAAAGCTCCCTGCTTTTGAGATTCTATCTCTTGGGGTCATGGAAATCTAACAGGCTCTGATGAACACTCCAATAGTGTCTTTAGAAATGACAGCAAGACACTTATAATCAGGGTCAGTGCTGGAGCATAGCGGGTTAAAGCCCCAGCCTACAGTGCCGGCATCCCATATGGGCACAGGTTCAAGTCCCGGCTCCTCCTCTTTCGATCCAGCTCTCTGCTGTGGCCTGGGAAAGCAGTGGAAGATGGCCCAAGTCATTGGGCCCCTGCACCCGCGTGGGAGACCTGGAAGAAGCTCCTGGCTCCTGGCTTCGGATCAGCTCAGTTCTGTCCGTTGCGGTCATTTGGAGAGTGAACCAGAGGAATGGAAGACGTCTCTCTCTCTCTCTCTGGATCTACTTCTCTCTGTAACTCTTTCAGATAAATAAAATAAATCTTAAAAAAAAAAAAAAAGAAAAGAAAACCAACATTGTCTGCATTGCAGATGCTACTATGCCCCTCCCAATGCCTATGCTTGAGAGTGACCATTACTGTGTCTTCTAACAGCATAGAGCATTCTAAACTCTTGCATCACTTATATAAATGGAACCATGCGTATTCTGAAAATATCGTGGTTTCACCTGTCATTGCCTTGCCTAAGTTAACACTGCTGCATCCTTGCAAGTTGACTTCTACGTCAAGTCTCCTGCTCATTTTATCCCTTCCCGCCTCTTTCAGTGCCACTACACCATAAAATCTGCATGATCTGTGGTGCCAAACTCTTCTGTGGGTCGGGACTCTGAGAAGGTTATATCATTTAAAGTGTCAGGGAAATCTGTCATTCTCCAGACAACAACAGTACAGAAAGAATCAAGCTGGTGTTAATCACTTGGAATCCTGGAGTATAATCCAGGTTTGCAATATCCAAAGAAAATCCTGGGTGGTGCACAGCAGTGAATTTCAGCTCTTCCATCCCTGTTCCCCACTCTCTAACCATAGAGCAGGCAGCCACGTGTGAGGGCTCCTGGAGCAGCTTGCACACATGTTGTAGGACTCATGTGAGCAGTGAGAACACTGTCCTGATTGCTAATTGCTGCTTCTTGTCATTACACTTGTTCCACTATTACAACCCCCTTCTCTCGCAGGATGTAAATGCCAGTGTCTTTTTCTATTTTCTTTTTCTTTGCCCCTATCTTTCTCCTTTTCTCCCTTTTGACCACCTGGCATTTAAGACTGAGGACAGTCAAAAACAACTGCATATGTGGCAGAAGGTACAATGACAGCCTACATTCCCAGAGGAAGACACAGCCCAACAAAGTACCTCAGGCTGATCCTCAACAACCAAAACACAGAAACCCGAATCAGCCAGCTCCTGGGAAAGGTGAGAAGCCAATTTCCAGAGTTACCTTATGAGATTCCTATGTCCAGTTGTCAACAACAAAAAATCAGAAGGCATAGAAAGAAACAGGAGGGTTGGCTTATTCACAGGAAATGTAATCATTGAGATGACTGACCTAACAGATAAACATTTTAAAAATGTCTTAAACTGTGATAGTTGGATTCTTTGAGTATGCTTGTTAGTGTCAGTAAGGACTTTAAATGAGACAGAATCTGGACCACACAGCGTGGCAGCAATGAAAATGCTAGAGTTTGAGAGGAGTTCCAATTGTACAGTTTCTGGAGACAAGCCCAGGTCTTGTGTTCCTAGCATTTGGCTCTATCTGCTTCCCTTCACTACTCCCTTTAACAACGCTGGCCTCTGTCCCACCTATACTCATCTGTATGCGCAACTATAAATTGTTATTGATAGGAGAAGCTGTAAAGTCAGATGACCCCAGGGACGTATGCAACACCTCTGTAGCCACACAGGAAAGCAGGCCCTGCGATATCAGATCTCACTTTTTCCTTTCCTTTTTTTCTTCCCTCTCTTCTTTCCTCTCAACTTGTTCTCTTTCTTTCTAAAAAAAATAAAAATAAAAAACCTGAGGGAATGTATATTGGTACAACTATTATTGAAAACAGTATGGGGGCTGGCACTTTGGCGTAGTGGGTTAACGCTCTAGTCTGAAGCACCAGCATCCCACATGGGCACCGGTTCGAACCCAACTGCACCACTTCCTATCCAGCTCTCTGCTATGGCCTGGGAAAGCAGTAGAAGATGGCCCAGGTTCTTGGGCTCCTGCACCCGCATAGGAGACCTGGAAGAAGCTCCTGGATCCTGGCTTCGGATCGGCACAGCTCCAGCCGTTGCAGCCATCTAGGGAGTGAACCAGTGCATGGAAGACCTCTCTCTCTCTCTCTCTTTCTGCCTCTCCTGTGTAATTCTGACTTTCAAATAAATAAATAAATCTTTTTTAAAAAAAGAAAACAATTTGGAAATTTCTAAAGAAATTAGAAATGGAATTTAAAAAAGTATTTAAAATGCTCAAATAGAATGGAAGGCAAGCAGAAGAAAGAAAATTATGCATGAATAAAATGGAAACATCAATGAAGAGGGCATGTCAGAAGATGTAAAAAATAAATTTAGGAGCTGAAAAGTATAATAACTGAAATGTAGAATTCACTAGAGATACAAAGGTAGATGTGAAAAAGCGAAAGTATCACTCACCAAAATAGGGGACTGAAACTATAGCTGAGGAACAGGAAAAGAGTGAAGAAAAGTGAATGGAGGCTCCAGGACCCACGGAACACCATTAAGCCATCAACCTGTACATTGTGGAATTTTCAAAAGAAATGAGAAAGTGGCAGAAAGATTTTTTTTTAATAGTACTGTTTTGAGGCGCCATGGCTCACTTGGTTAATCCTCCGCCTGTGGTGCTGGCATCCCATATGGGCACCGGGTTCTAGTCCCGGTTGCTCCTCTTCCAGTCCAGCTCTCTGCTGTGGCCCAGGAGGGCAGTGGAGGATGGCCCAAGTGCTTGGGCCCCTGCACCCGCATGGGAGACCAGGAGGAAGCACCTGGCTCCTGGCTTCAGATCAGCATAGCTCTGGCCATAGTGGCCATTTAGGGGGTGAACCAACAGAAGGAAGACCTTTCTCTCTGTCTCTCTCTCACTGTCTAACTCTATCTGTCAAATAGATAAATAAATAAAAATAGCACTGTTTTGACCAGATAGTGATATGGCCAAGAGCTGTGCACACACTTCAATATTAGAGGCTCAATTCACAAGTAAACATCCACATACCCATGAAAGTAGAAAGATAAGGTTGATTTACAAAGACTCCCATCTGTTAGAAACTTACAACCACAGCACAGGAATAAGGCATCATGGGCAATGCATGTAGCATTCGGGAAGCAATCATACCACCTTCATTTGTTTTTCTTCTTACTTTTATATCTTTCCTTATGTAATCCCTTACCTGACCTTAACCTTAGCAGTACTTGCTAATCAGCCAGAGGCAGATGTTTTTAAAATTGTCCGTGAACTGGCCTAGCCAGGGCCATATTCCCACACAATTTGATTAGAACATTGTTTAAAGAACAGAGGGCGCCCTCTATTCCCCAAACAGCCTCTGTGTTCACCCAAGGTTGTACAGACTCATCTCCTTATTTTGTTTACTTCTTGTCCTTGAGTCAAACTTTTTCCTTCTACTTTAGCAATACTTTTTCATTCTCTTTACAAGCACAACTTACATATTTCAAATGGGCAAAAAGTCTGTACCATTTACAGTATCTTTAGATAAACTGCCTTTGAGTGGGAGGTTCTTTCCAGCACTTCGAGGGCTACAAGAAAATTTACTGCTGTGGAAAATGAAGGCTGCTTTCGTTGCATGGGTCAGGGCAGGGCAGGCCCCCTGGCTTTCCTTCCAGGTTAGCTGCCGTGGTACCGTCCTTTGGGTGACAGGATCCTCACGTTCTCTTGAGACATCAGCAGGCACCGCAGCTCGTGCAGCACAACGCTGTTGCCGTGTGAGTTTGGCCAATTTGCTAGCACTGATACGGCTCCTGGGTCCACTGCTCCATTAGAACTGCCGACTCTGCTCATATTAATTTTTGTTACAAGTCTAATCTGGGTGCTTAGGTCCACGTTTTAAGGCTGTGTATTCGGTTCCTGTAAATGATCCGAGCCCTTCCTCTGCCTCTTGAAGTCTTTGGCAGTCACACAGAGCACCCCATCAGCAGTCTCAATGTTACTCCTGGTGTCAAAATCTTCAATGAGCTTTTTTGTTCAGAATAATTCTTTCCATAAACTGAAGGGAAACATGCTGATGAGCTCAAAGCTGAGACACAGGTGCACCTGCTACCATGTTGTACTGTTTAGCAAGGTGCCCGTGTTTGTGATGCAGTCAGGGAGATGAGTACCAGGGTAAGAATGTGCTGGCCTGACTCAGGGGTCTGCAGCACACTGTACCTGTCTACGGAGCTTGAGCTGGTGTCTTCCAACCCACGAACAGGGAACCTCTCTTCACATTTGTGTGTCATTGACGACTTCTTTCATTGGTGTTTTATAATTTTTAAAAACTTTATTTTATTTGAAAGGCAGAAACACAGGGAGGGAGAGAGAATTTTTCATCTGCTGGATCACTCCCCAAATGGCCACAATGGCCAGAGCTAGGCTGATCCAAAGCCAGGAGCCAGAGGCTTCTTCTGGGTCTCCCATGTGGGTTCAGGGGCCCAAGCACTTGGGACATCTCCCACTGCTCTCCCAGGCCATAGCAGAGAGCTGGATTGGAAGAGAAGCAGCCGGGACTAGAACCAGCACCCATATAGGATACTGGCACTGCAGGTGGAGGCTTAGCCCACTGTGCTACAGCACCAGCCCCTACTTACTAATTTGAAAGTTGCAGAGGGAGAAACACACACACACACACAGAGAAAAATCTTCCATCTGCTGCTTCACTCCCTAAGTGGCTACACAGCCAGGACTGAGCCAGGCTGGAGCCAGGAGCTTCATTCAGGTCTCCACATGGGTGGCAGGGCCCAAACACATGACCCATCTTCTGCTGCCTTCCCAGGCCAATAGCACAGAGCTGGACTGCAGTGGAGCAGACACTGTACTCCAGGGACGTGAACTGGCACCCGTATGGGATACCTGTTTTGCACAGCAGCCTTATCTGCTATGCCAAGCGCTGGACCCTCCAATGCAGACCTTGGGAAGCAATGGTGAGTGGATGGGAAGAGCAGCTGGGACTAGAACCGGCGCCATATGGGATGCTGGCACTTCAGGCCAGGGCTTTAACCCGCTGCACCTCAGTGCTGGCCCCAGACTCAGTTCTTGACCCTCTTCCACACGTGAGTGCCTCACACAATGGCAGATTCTGGATTGAAAGATTTCCCTGGTGATTTTGGATGTAAGCTTTTATAGTGGGAAGGGTTGTGTCTGCTGGCACTAGCTGCTTCCTGAGTGTCTTCCAGGCCATCACGTTTCTCTTGATTAAAATATTCTAATGAATGTAGTCAAATATTTACTTTAAAATGAGTAATAGGGGGCTGGTGTTGTGGCACAGTGGGTAAAGGGATGCAACACTAGCTCCCATGTGAGCCCTGGTTTGTGTGCCGGCCGCTTCACTTCCAGTCCAGCTCCTTGTTAATGGTTTAGGAAAAGCAGAGGAAGATAGACCAAGTGTTTGGGACCCTGCCTCCCATATGAGACCTGGATGAAGCTCCTGGCCTAGTCCTGTCATTTGTAGCCATCTGGGGAGTGAACCAGCAGATGGAAGATCTCTGTCACTCCTTCTGTAACTCTATTTGAAAAAAAAAAATAACTGGTCTTTTATGTTAATATAATAACAGAGCTGGGAAGTACTAACAACAATGACAGTTTGATGATTCTTCCTGTGTTTATTTCTTTTGTGTAACTTACTTTCAGAATTCTACATTTCATCCCTTTCTTCTGGGTGATATATATTTCATACTTCTTAGATTTCAACTTAGAAATCACAGCATACTTGTAAGAACTAATACCTTAAAGCTTTTAACCTTCACACATTGACAATGTAAGTTCACTGTATAATAATATATTTAACTTATTTTGATACACTTACAATTACTATTGGTCATGAAAGGACTGCCCAGAGATTTCACAAACTTAACAGGCTTCTTCTCCATGCAGCTCTTTTATCACAAAACAGCATATTGTCAGCATTAAAGAAGATTCCTCATGCCCTCTTTTAGATTTAATAATTTTTAACATTTCCCCCATTTTCTCTATTTTTGTGTAGAAAATACACACTTTTTAAAAGGGTGGATATATTAATATGGTGAAATTCATGACAAAAACAAATAGTATATTGATATAAAAGGGGTATAATACATTATAAACACTTACATGCCACATAATATGGCACCAACACATTTTTAACTTTACCTATCACATGTCAGAGAAAAGATGTGGTATTTGTCACTTACCTTCCTGTGCCAGACTTATTTCATTTAGTAAACTGAGTTCAAATTCCATGATTTTGTTGCAAATGACAGGACCCCATTTTTTTTTAAGATTTATTTATTTATTTACTTGAAAGGCAGAATTACAGAGGCAGAGGTGCCATCAGGGATGGCTCAGTTGGTAAACATGGGGTCTCACAGCCCATGTACTTCAGGGCCAAAGCAGCAAGGGTCTAATGCTGACTGGATTCAGGCAGCCAGGAAACTATCACGAGAAACACAGGAAGTTCCAGCTAAGCAAGCAAATAAAGGGCTTGGAGCACAGCCCACAGACAGCTCACCAAATGGCTTCCAAAGGTACCTAGTAAAGAATCTGCAGGATGAATATGAAGAGGCCAAGAGTGATCTGGCTGACAACCTGGGGAAAGTGTTAACAAGGAGACCAGGGAGAACTACATCAGAAGCACCTGGAAGGGGCCAGCACTGTGGTGTAGCTGGTAAAGCCCTGCCTGTGGTGCCAGCATCCCATATGAATGCCGGTTCAAGTCCTGGCTGCTCCACTTCTGATCCAGCTCCCTGCTAACATGCCTGGGAAAGCCGCAGAATATGGCCCAAGTGCTTGAGCCCCTGCATCCACGTGGGAACCCTGAAGAAGCTCCTGGTTTCAGAATAGCCCAGCTCCAGCCACTGTGGCCATTTGGGGAGTGAAACAGCAGATGGAGGATCTCTCTCTAACTCTGCCTTTCAAACGAATAAATAAGTGTGTGACCTGGAAGACATCCCTAAGTCGTACTTAGGCATCTATTTTGAGTGAATTTTTCAGTACATTGTCTTCTACTGGGTCATATCGCTCTTGGAATCAGAACTCCGCCTTTCTTGGTGGGTCAGGAATGTTAACTCCACAAGAGTTCTTCTGCAGTCTGCTTCTACTGCTAGAAGCCAAACTGTGCAGTTTTGAGTGTGGCAGAAGCCTGTCACTCAAGGTCCATTAACCCATAAACTGCTGAAGTTAAGGACAGTTCAACCCTGGCTTCTTCCCCACGCCATCCTTCTTAGCTCCCCATCTGCTGGTTGCCAAGTCCCTCAGGCACACATATGAATAAGATCAGGTAAGAAAAATAGTTATCATCACCTGGATGGTACTTTCCCTTTCTCACTTGTGGGTAAACGAGGCCCAATGACTCTGAGACAGCCCCTTATAATACTGTTCACGTGCTCAGAGGCCTTCAAGACTGTGGAAGAAATAAAACGGATTCTCAGCCCTAATTCCCAGCGTTAGGGGGAGCGACAGAATAGCCTTAAGGTGATGACAAACTGGCCAGGAAAAGAACATGGGCCATGAAAGAAGCAGCCGTGCAGCTAGTGACTCCAGCCATGGTACAGCAATGTCCTAAGATACAGGAGTAGAAAATTGAGATAGTGCTACCCGAGAAGTTCCCTACTTCTCATTCAAAATCAGAAGACGTTCTGAGAGCCAGTGAGCTAAAAAACTCCCAGAAGTTAGGTGGGGACCTGAGTAGTGTAGGTACCTCTGTAACCAAGCCATGTTCCCCTCCACCATCAACATTCCAACAAAGCCATGCCTTAGTCTCGTGGTGGGATGAAGCTGGCGTTGGAACCACAGTTTCATCCTTGGTTCATTTTCTTTCACTGCTCCACTTGTGGATGGCCACCTTGAAGACTGCCCCTCAGAAATGCCCATGCCTCATTTAACTTCTAAGGTCTTGTGGCCCCATCCCCATCATGTGATTGGTGATGGTTAGGCGCTTCCCCGGTCTGGTGTTCAGAGTCTGGAAGGCAGCTGGAGTCATAGGCTCCGAAGCTTTAGGCCTTCTTTCATGTCTGTCCTCCCAACATGTATATGTTGAAAACTACCTACCTCTGTGACTATATTAAGTAGGGCCTCTGGGGCGTGACTTGGTCATCTGGGCGACACCTGCATGAATGAGATCTGTGCCCTTATAAAACAGGCCCAAAGGAACTCATTCACCTTTCAACCATTCAAGGACACAGCTAGAGGGAATCATCTGATTCAAAGTGGGCCACACCAGACCCCAAATTCACTAGCATGTTGGTCTTGGACTTCTTTGCCTTCAGAACACTGACAAAATTATTGTTGTAGTTCATAAAATACCCAGTGTGTGCTACTTCATTATACCAGGCTGAACAAACTCATACAAGGTCTAAGATTCAGGGTAAGAATTTAGCTCTGAGAGGGGACTCTAGGAATCTGAAATCAAGGCAGCATTGAGGAGGGATGCAGGGTTGTAGTCCACTGACCCCAGAGGGAGGAGCTGCCCTGTCAAACAGGACTTGCTGCACCATTTGGGAGACCTGGAAGAAGTTCCTGGCTCCTGGTTCCAGACCCACCCAGCTCTGGCTGTTGTGGCCGTGTGGGGAGTGAACCAGCAGATGGCAGATGTCTCTTCTGTGCACTCTTTCTGTACTCTATCAAATAAATAAATAAACCCTTATGCGGACAACTGAGATGCTGTCACAGAAGGGAGGTGATCTCAGCAGCCAACGGTCTCTGCAACACTGAAGTTACTGGGAAGCTCTGAGACCCCAGGACGTGATGCAACCAGAGCTGTCACTGTGGGCAATGGGGACTCTGAGTGTCAAGAGAACGGATCCTAAACTAATCTAGACCTCAGGCCTAAGAGGAAAACCAGCAGAAGGCAAAACTCCAGCCTAGCCAGTCTGCTGACACTCCTAATGATCATTCTATTTTTTTTTTTTTTAACAGGCAGAATGGACAGGGAGAGAGAGGGAGGGAGGAAGGGAGGGGGAGAGAGAGAGAGAGAGAGAGAGAGAGAGAGAGAGAGAGAGAGAGAGAGAAAGGTCTTCCTTTTGCTGTTGGTTCACCCTCCAATGGCCGCCGCGGCTGGCGCACTGCGCTGATCTGATGGCAGGAGCCAGGTGCTTATCCTGGTCTCCCATGGGGTGCAGGGCCCAAGCACTTGGGCCATCCTCCACTCCACTCCCTGGCCACAGCAGAGAGCTGGACTGGAAGAGGGGCAACCGGGACAGAATCCGGCGCCCCGACCAGGACTAGAACCCGGTGTGCCGGCGCCGCAAGGCGGAGGATTAGCCTAGTGAGCCGCGGCGTCAGCCTTCTCTCTATTCTGAGCAAGCACAGTGACCAGTGACAAGCATCAAGTCCTGCAACCAGCCAGCTCTCTCCTCTGAGCAAGCACAAGTGACCAGTGACAAGCATCAAGTCCTGCTACTTTAGCAGGCTATGGCCCCTGTGACAGGCAGACCAGGGAAAGGGAGACATCTAGAGACAATCAGCAGCTGTGTTTGAGGCACTCCCGGCACTCCCCGTTCCCTGGCCCTGGAAGCCCGTCACCCACTCTGGTCCCATCGGCGAGTGTCAAGGCTATCCTTTTTGCTCCAAGATGTCACGGAGAACCTGTGGTTTCTGGTGATTCAGAAAATCCTTTGTCACAACTTCTTTTCTGCAATGTAGATGCTAATCAGTGCTGAACAGAAGGACCAGAGGGCAACGGGAGGTATTCTGAGGATCCTGGGAAGAACACAGCAAGGCCTAGAAACACGGCAGGTGTGGCTTACAGGTCTGTCTTGTCTGAAGTAAGATGATCCTGACAGCAGCATCTCCCTGGAGTGAGCACCATGGGACAGAGCCTCCCTGTGGAGACTCCACTGGGCTTGAGGCTGCACTGCAGTGCGGAGGATTCCTGCACAGATGGTGGCAATGTTCACAGAGCACCACATGGCGTCAGGAGAAAGGACAGAGACTGAGGAAGAGGCTGGAGCAGGAGGAGTCAGAAATGAATGAAGAGGGGAGAACAGTCAGATGGTGAGAATGGATGGACGCCCCACACCATCTCCATTTTTTTTTTTTTTTTTTTTTTTTTGACAGGCAGAGTGGATAGTGAGAGAGAGACAGAGAGAAAGGTCTTCCTTTACTGTTGGTTCACCCCACAATAGCCGCTGCAGCTGAAACACCGTGCTGATCTGAAGCCAGGAGCCAGGTGCCTCTCCCGCTCTCCCATGCGGGTGCAAGGCCCAAGCACTTGGGCCATCCTCCACTGCACTCCCGGGCCACAGCAGAGAGCTGGACTGGAAAAGGAGTAACCGGGACAGAATCTGGTGCCCCAACCAGGACTAGAACCCGGGGTGCCAGCGCCACAGGCGGAGGATTAGCCTAGTGAGCCGCGGCGCCGGCCCATCTCCATCTTGATTCCTACACAAGCACGAGCTGACCTAGGACCCACGTGGCTGGCTCAGCAGGAGCTCCAGGCCACACTGATGCATCCCTGCAGATGTCCTGATGACCCCTGAGGGATGTTTTCGGGCCGGCCATCACCCACTTGCACAGATGAACCTGGCATCTGCCTTCCTTCCGTGCCTGGTGACGACACACAGGACTGTCCTTGGTGTGAGCATGTGCCACACTATCACCACTGCTCACCTCAGGAAGCCCCTGCCCCAGGACTCCAGGGCTCTCCTTAAACCTACCTCCACCCATTAGCCAAGGGCACCAAATGGCTCAACCTCATCTGCACCCACTGGGTCAAAGCAGTTGAAAAGCTGAAGAGAGAAGCTGCTGGTAAAAGATATCAGCCCAAGTATAGGTATTTAAAAGACAGGCAAGTTTGTGGTGAAGGGAACAACTGGAGACACCTCAGGCAGTGGAGCCTGTCCTGGCTTCATCCTGACACAGCTCCGGGATCTAGGGCCTTGAGGAGCAAACTTTTTAGCTTCTAGAAAGGGTCTGGCTTTCGGGGCACAGAGCTTCCCCCTTGTCCCAATCACCCAGTCCATCCTGGGTGTCCTTCCCACTTCTACCTCCAGCCTTGTTTACCGAGTCCTAGAGCCTCATACCCCTGAGCCACAGCACAGCCGGAGCGCTAGCTCCAGACATCATTAGCATTATTCACAAGAAAAGTGGGCTCAAGTGTTTGCAGCAGAACATCTCCAACTTCCATGTGTCAAAACGCAGGATCCGACTTAGCCTGCAGGTGGGCGGAGACACTGCCATTCTAGCAAGGTGCTGGTGAGCAGGTGCATTGATATCAAGATTCTGAGGCCCTTACATCTACGACAAGGAGAGCTGATTTCATTGTGGTGAAATCGCCTTGTGACCCAGTGCCGCATTTCCCTCCACTGGGCTGAGCCCATTTTACGCCAGACTCATGAACTGAGTGAAACTTCCACACGTACACCACCACCCCGAGACCCCTCACCCCTTTCACAAGGCTCCCTGGGGCCCTGCCTGCATCACTAAGAATCCAGGTGACTTTCACATGATGCAATCTGTCACTCCAGCAGTTTTACTCTCCCAGGTGAGCAAACTGTGGTCCTTCCCATAATCAGGGACCCAGGCACCTTCAGTCAGGTACTTCTGCCTTGCCTGGCCTCTGCTCCCCTGGCCATCTGCCGGCCTGAGATACACCCACATGACAGTTACATGTTCTGTGGCTCAGAGCACAGCAAGGTGGGAAGGAGGATCACGCCTCCTCCCTCAAAAACACTTCTACAACTGCACACACCACTGTTGCCCACAGCTTGCTGGCCAGAACTTACTCACAATGCCACGCTAAACTTCAAGACATGGTAACATGACATGCCCTGAACCCAGGCAGCCATGTGCCTAGATGACTACCAGAGCTTCTGTAAACATATACCGAGATCAACTGGCGCTGGCCTGCTTTACCTCCGCTTTCACTGCTGCCTGCTTACCCTCATAGCTCCCCGGAGACACGGCCAAGCCCAGCACACAGGACAGGCCCAGGGGGACTTCTGGCACCCTGCAGCTAACTCGCTTACCACACACCAGCTACAGTTGCAGAGAGCTACCGACTCAAAACCAGCCCTCCTGCCTAGTACCACTGTGATCCCCATTTTGTGGAGTACACACCAAGCTCAGAAAGACTGGGTAACTACCCAAAGTCACCCAGCTACTAACTGAAGACTTCAGGTTCTCACCCAGACTGGCTGCAAAGCACCTGCTCTTAACCCTAAGCACTCAGCCAACGCCTGGACAATGGAACCGCACCACAAGACTCAGGGCCAGAGACGCCCTGTGGACCCCCACCCTGTAGGCCAGTAGCACTCTCGGTGGGCCCCAGAGAGTCCATCTCACTCTTGGGACATGTGGTGTAACAGGTCCAGTAACCACATCTCCCTCAGAGGGAAGGGCAGAGACAAGTGCCCTAAGACAGCACCCCGCCACCTGCCGATGACCAAGACCCAAGCACCGACTACTTCTAGACCTTTATTTCTCTGTGAAAAGGGAAAAAAGGGAATAAAATAAAAACAGCACTGTTGACACAAAAAAACCACTGAGGGGAGGAAGGGGAAAAGGGAGGTGGAGAAGTAGATGGGGGAGGGAGTCCCCATTACAGCAGCAGGAGCCAGTGACCCGGGACGCTCGCTTCTCTCCCCCGGTGTGGCGGGAGTAGCCCCTTCCTCCCAGGGTTGCTGCCCTATCCTACCTTGTGCTCCCCCAGCCCCTTGGGAGATGGACAGTGAGAAGTCTTCCCAGGCTGGGGAGAGGAGGAACCGTGCTGGGGAAGGGGCCTGGGGCAGACCATGCACAGGGAATGACAGCCAAGGCCCCCTACAGTCTCCCCAAGGGAGGGACTTGAGGGGGTTGCAGAGTGGACACCAGAGACCGGCGTTGGCTCCTCTTCCAGCATCAGGCGAGAGACAGAACTGGGGAAACAGGAACAGGCAGGACTCAGAACCGTGGCTCCCCCTCCGCCCACACCACTGCTGCGGCACCTCCCGCTTCCCCGGAGCTGCTGCCCGCAGGCTTCAGGCCTGTTCCTGTGGATCACCTCCTCTGGGGCCTTACCAGTCAGGGCCTCCTGGGCAAAGTACTTGACGTCCACATCCTGGTCCTGGGTCAGTTTCTCTAGGATGGGCTTGACTTCACTCTGCAAGGTGCTGGGAGGAGAAAGGAAAGACAAAGAGGGAGTACGTCAGGGGCAACAGCAGAGGCCAAGGAGGCGCAAACACACACTGACACTGCACACACAAGAGTCCAGCAGACAGACATACACTCCAACCAGAAGTCTCGGAGGCCAACTGCACAATTACTTTGAAGGTAGGAAGTGTGACAAACAGGGAAAGACGTCTCTGGGGCCCACAACAGGGAGATCAGGGCAGCCTGGTAACCGAACGACAGAACCCATGTTTTTTTCTTTTTTTTTTTTTTTGACAGGCAGAGTTAGTGAGAAAGACAGAGAGAAAGATCTTCCTTTTTCCGTTGGTTCACCCCCAAAATGGCCACTATGGCCAGCATGCTGGGCCAATCCGAAGCCAGGAGCTAGGAGCTTCCTCCTGGTCTCCCATGCAGGTGCA
The DNA here is from genome assembly GCF_964237555.1 of Oryctolagus cuniculus. NCBI lineage: Eukaryota > Metazoa > Chordata > Mammalia > Lagomorpha > Leporidae > Oryctolagus > Oryctolagus cuniculus. The sequence continues at coordinate 6,450,125 of NC_091449.1, read as the reverse complement.
GGGCCCAAGGACCTGGGCCATCCTCCACTGCCTTCATCGGCCACAGCAGAGAGCTGGACTGGAAGAGGAGCAACCAGGACAGAACCGGTGCCCCGTCCAGGACTAGAACCCGGGATGCCGGTGCCGCAGGTGGAGGATTAGCCTAGTGAGCCGCGGCGCCAGCCAGAACCCATGTTTCTGAGGCTGAGCAAGTGGACGTCCTTTACTTCACACATTTTTACTGAAGCCTACACTGAACACAGATAAACCATTCAATTCTCGCCAATGGGAAGCTTGAACCAGGAGTAAGACACGGGGTCCTAGGGAGCAGCGGAGGGCAAGTTCACGGACACGCAGGGTTTGGAGGGCAAATCCATGGATGTGCAGGAGCCCCGAGGCATCTATTCCCATGTGATCCCTTTCAGCTGAGATGGCTCCTCCGCCCTCCACAACCACTATTCTTGCTTCGATCCTCCAGATCTGCTCAGTCTATTTCTCAACTTGACATAATGGTGTGTCCTCAGGTGTGGCTTTTCACTCAGCATTGTGTGAGAGGCCTGTGGTTTACAACAGTAGATACTATATGCTATATTGTTTTCTACTGTACGAATAAATCATAATTTATCCATGACTGCTGACAGACATTTGGGTTGTGCCAGGGTTTGGATGTGATTAAAATGCATCCACCCCAAAGGTTCATATGATTAAAGGCCTGGTCCCCACAGTGGCCCTCCTGGGAGGTGATGGGATCTTTGGGATGTGGGGCTTGGTTGGAGAGCTTTAGTTCCCTGGCAGCATGAGGTATCTTTGGTAGTTTCTGCTACAGTACTTAAAGGAGCAAGTCTGGACCCTTTCCCTCTGCTCCTGGTGTGAAATGTAATCAACTGCCTGCTTGCTCCCACTGGTGCTTCCATGCCACGAGGTGACGAAGCTACAGCACAGCCTCTATACAAAGCCTGCATCATGCCATCTGGACTTCTGGCCTCCAAAACTGTTAGCTAAATCAATCTCTTCGTGAGTACTTCCTACCTGGTCTGTCTCAGGTACACTGTTACAGAGATGAAAAGCTAACACAGGTTGTTTCCATCTTGACCAAAGCTACTGTGACCTTTTTTTTTTTTTTTGGACAGAAATGCGCACTCATTTCTCTCAAATGCAAACCGAGAACTGGAGGGACTGGCTCAAAAGGTGTCCATGAACTAGCTTCACTAAATCCTCATCAGCAGAGTGCTCAGAGCATCCACAGCCCCGCCCGCTGTGGTGAGAGTTCCAGCTGTTCTACGTCCTCACCAAACCCACCTCAAGCCTCAGGGCAGCCAGTCTGGCCAGTGTGCAATGCCGGCTCCCTCACTGGCCTCAACGTGCCCCTCCCTGAAGGTGCGTGATGCTGAGTGGCTTGCTGGAGGCTACCTGCTATTTGGAGATGCTCTGCTTTGCCCATCTCTTTCTAGGGTTTCTTGTTTTACCTATCTGTAAGCAAGTATTTTGGATGAGTCCTTTATCCAAAATTATACATTGTAAATACCTCCTCCCAGCCAGGGATTTGTCTTCTGATGAACAGTTCTTCATTTTACTGAAGGTCAACTTATTGATCTTTTCCTCTGGCTTGCTTTTTAGAAAATCTGTGCCAACCCTAAGTTATAAAGATATTCTCCTACATTTTCTTTAAGAAATTTTACTTTATCTTTCTGTCATTTCAACTTATTTAATCCCCAAAGCAAGAGTTCTCTTTTTCCTCCATGGCTTCCCAAGTGATTCAGCCATTTTTGGAACATATGGACATCTTACCACTGAATGCCAGTGGTGCCTACTGTACTCATGGGGACTTCAAAAAGTCTGTGGAAAATATGTATGGATTTCAAAATTTTCACATCAAAATAGACATCTTTTAATTCTATTTTTTCACAAGCTTTCGGAAGTACTCTTGTAAATATATATAAACATACTCACATATACATATGTTATATATACATATTTATATACATGTTTCTTAGTTTCATTTTCTAATGATTCGTTGCTTATGTACAGACAACACCATCACCTCCCCACTTCCATTCCACTCTTGGAGGTTGGCCACATGGATTCCCATTCTGCAGTTAAGAAAACAATCTTAGACTAGGGAAGAGACAGGCAAGGTCACAGAGCAAGCAGAGTAGAGCCAGCCCTCACGCCCTGCGCTCTATCTTCAAAGGTCAAAGATCAAGATGCTCAGAACAGCCCTTCCCTTCCCTTGCCGTGTATTAGGGACTCTGCAGGCCCCACCTGTTGTCCAGGATGGGCCCTATCTTCTGTAGGGACTTGGCCACGTTGAAGCGGACATTGGCAACTGGGTCCCCAGCCATACGCAGAACAGTGGGCAGCATGTGCTTGGTGGTGATGTCCTGTCCACAGACCTCAGACAGCACCTGGGGGCCAGTGAGAGGCAGAAGAGTGATCATGCACAGTTCCCGGTAACTCCTAAGTCTCCCTTCCTGTGGCTAAGGGGGATTCACCCACCCCAGGGACAGCTCACCCTCCTCAAGACTCCAACTCCTGTACAACCATGCCCTCCACTCTGGGATGTCCTGATCTGGCTTCCAGTATTCCTTTATCCTCTGGGAATGCTCCTTAAGCCCTAACCTATGGGATCTCTCCTTAGTACAGAAGTCTGTAAATTGTGGCAAGGGAAGAAATTACTGGAACACATAATCATAGGCATTCTTAAATACCTTCCTTTCAATCTAGCTATATGTATGGTATGTGTATTAGCCTAGTAGTACAAGAGATAACCACAACAACACAGCACACAGATGGGAGTATCTTCTCTATATGACTGTCCTAAGTCTGTCCTATGTATAACCAGATTAATCTTCACAACCTGAGAAGTCAGGTACTGTGATTATGCAAATGAATTCTTCCCACATGAGAAAACTGAAACATTGTTTTTAGGTAATTTTCCTAAAGTCTATAGCTAATACATGGCAGAACCAGAATTCAAAACAAGGTCTTATTCTACAGCATATACATTTAGCCACTGTTATAATACATATATGTATACTATTTTTGAGGAAAGGAGGGGGAAAAACTCTGGAGGTAAGTGCGAAGACAGATCAAGTTTTCCTCCCTTGTCCCACCACATAAGTCCCCACCCTCAGAGGCCCTATGTTCCTGTCTCTGGGAGCCCGAGCCCCAGCCTGAAGTTCACTCAGTGACTCATCTACAGCACCCTAGGTCTCCCCCTCTCCATTTCCAAGTCAAGTCTCCCTTGAGGATCACCCAGCACACTCCTCTCCCGGCACCCTAGCCCTCCAGGGACCCAGGTCTCCTCTTCTCCATTCCCAGGTCAAGTCTCCCTTGAGGATCACCCAGCACACTCCTCTCCTGGCACCCTAGCCCTCCGGGGACCCCAGGTCTCCCCCTCTCCATTCCCAGATCAAGTCTCCCTTGAGGATCACCCAGCACACTCCTCTCCCGGCACCCTAGCCCTCCAGGGACCCCAGGTCTCCCCCTCTCCATTCCCAGATCAAGTCTCCCTTGAGGACCACCCAGCACATTCCTCACCTGGCACCCTAGCCCTCCAGGGACCTCAGGTCTCCCCTTCTCCATTCCCAGGTCAAGTGTCTCCCTTGAGGATCACCCAGCATGCTCCTCTCCTGGCACCCTAGCCCTCCAGGGACCCAGGTCTCCCCTTCTCCATTCCCAGGTCAAGTGTCTCCCTTGAGGACCACCCAGCACACTCCTCTCCTGGCACCCTAGCCCTCTAGGGACCCCAGGTCTCCCCATCTCCATTCCCAGGTCAGGTGTCTCCCTTGAGAACCACCCAGCACACTCCTCTCCCGGCACCCTAGCCCTCCAGGGACCCCAGGTCTCCCCTTCTCCATTCCCAGGTCAAGTGTCTCCCTTGAGGACCACCCAGCACAGTCCTCTCCCGGCACCCTAGCCCTCCAGGGACCCCAGGTCTCCCCTTCTCCATTCCCAGGTCAAGTGTCTCCCTTGAGGACCACCCAGCACAGTCCTCTCCCGGCACCCTAGCCCTCTAGGGACCGTCTGCAGGCAGCAGGGCTCACATTGATGCAGAAGAGTGTAGTCATGCGGTGCAGGTAGTTGGGGTCTCCAGACATGGCCAAGACCTTGGGGATGATAGTGGCATGGGCCCACTCCTTGCCAAACTTCTCCACCAGCTTCTTCAGGTTGCTGGTGGCTGCCTCACGGATGGCATAGACTACAGAAGGTGAGAAAGGCAGAGTCTGGAGTGAGTGACTGACACAGACGGGAAGCGACGGGCACCATACTTCTCACTGGGCAGTCCCCAGGTGCCTGGGCGTAAGTGGGCCAACAAACTCAGCCAAAAAGAAAAGAGGGGCTCACTATGTGCTGTATCTAACACGTATCTTCTTTTCAGTCTCTCCACTACTCCACGAAGAAGGTTCTAGCATCAGCCTCATTCTACAGATGAGCAAACTGAGGCTCCAACAAATGATTTGCCCAAGCAACCTATTCAGTTCTTCAGTGTCTGACACAGATCAACATGAACCTTCTATCACTCTGAATAACAATTCTCACAAGGAACAGCAGTCTGAAAAGGTGGGGTAAGAAGTCCCACATTTCACAGCATGAGTATGGGGCTAAAAGGTGGCGAGCGACTTGCTTAAGCTTTGCCAGCGAGGAGGGTGAGCTTCTCAACCAAGTCTGCCTGCCTGGTGGCCCTGTGGCTCGCCACTCTACCTGCAGCCCCCCAGGTGACCTAGTACATCCCCTCCCTACTCTGTACTTCTCTACTGTTTTAATAAGCAAGAAAGCAGGGCCGCAGGAGCACCCCTTGGCACGGGGCAGGGACTCCGGATGCCCCAAATACCTCATCCAAGGGGTCCACCCTCTAGGAGCTCCTATCTCCACTTTGCTGTCTTCCAGGAGGTACTCACCGTGATCCACGAGCCAGGCCATGCACAGAGAGTTGAGTTTCTCATCAAAGAACTCCACTCCCTGCAGAAGAACAGGAGGTTAGGGCTCAAGGGAGAGTTGCCAGTGATACTCCAAACAAACTATACCTGCCTCAGAAAGACCAATTGCCCCTCAAATCCACCTGAGGCGTCCCTTTCCGTCTCTTACTGAATCCTATTACTCATCTTTTAAGAACCTATATCCTGGATCTCTTCTTTCAACTCCTGGGCGGCTGTCATGGACTGCCCTGGCTGTATGGACACACGGCACGGAGCCCTCCCCTGGGCAGCGCCACCTGGGCCCAGGCCTGCGTACTCACCAGCTGCCCAGCTAGCAGGGGCATGTACTCAATGATGGCCAGCCGCACCCGCCACTTGGCATCCTCAGCCAGCTCCACGATGGCAGGCAGCAGGGACTGGGACAGCTGCCGGATGCCGATCACCTCGTTCACGCAGTCCAGGTTGGAGATGATGTTCAGTCGCACTTCAGGGCACTAGGACAGGAGGGTTCTGTGTGAGTGACTGCCACAGGGTATGTGTCAAAGGCTACAACTGGACAATCTCATCAACGTGTTCCATCAGAGGTGAAGACGGTCCGTAGGGACAGGCGTGTGACCTGGTGATTAAAAGCCCCACATCCTGGATCAAAGTGCCCGAGCCTGATGCTCACCTTTGGTTCCTGACTCCAACTTCCTGCTAAAGCGGACCCTGCAAGGCTGGGGTGATAGCTTAACTAACTGGGTTCCTGCCACCCATCTGGGAGATCTGTACTGAATTCCTGACTCTGGTCAGGCCTGATACTGGCTACTGCGAGCACTGGGGAGTGAGCCAGTGGATATGACAGCTCTCTCGCAAATAAAAAATAAAAACAGGGAAGTCAAATAAGCTAGTCGGCAGCCTTCCTCCTCCACCTAGAATGCTACGGCAGCCTTACTTCAACCTCTTCTTTTTTATTTTATTTTTTCATTTTATTTATTTATTTATTTATTTATTTATTTTTATTTTTTGACAGGCAGAGTGGACAGTGAGAGAGAGAGACAGAGAGAAACATCTTCCTTTGCCGTTGGTTCACCCTCCAATGGCCGCCGCGGCCGGCACGCTGCCGTTGGCGCACCACGCTGATCCAATGGCAGGAGCCAGGTACTTATCCTGGTCTCCCATGGGGTGCAGGGCCCAAAGGACTTGGGCCATCCTCCACTGCACTCCCGGGCCACAGCAGAGAGCTGGCCTGGAAGAGGGGCAACTGGGACAGAATCCGGCGCCCCGACCGGGACTAGAACCTGGTGTGCCGGCGCCGCAAGGCGGAGGATTAGCCCAGTAAGCTGCGGCGCCGGCCTCAACCTCTTCTTAGTCTCAGTGGTCCTTTCTAACACTGATCCGTTCTAGCCCCTCTTCTTGCCTAAATTCAAGCCCAAACTCCCCAGTCACCACCCAGCACCCTCTCATGCTCTGTAGTCCAGGCCAACCGAACAGCTAGGTGTGGTCATGCGACCAACTCTGGCCCATGGGATATGTGGGGTATAAGCTGCCGTGATGGGCCTTGTTCTCAAGAGGAGTGGCCGGCCACTGTGTGCTGCCTTTGCCTTTCCTGGGGCCTGGGGGACAGTAAAACACTAGGGCAGTCACCGCAGACACAGGGACTTGAGGTTGCCAGGGTTAATCCACTAGTGTAGGGCCACCTGGACTGCTGTGAAGAGCAATCTTCGGTTTTATTTAGGACACTGAATCCCGAGACCCCGAGTACGGCACTGTGGTCCTCACAGCACCTACAGCACCTTCATGGAACCCTGCAACCATCCATCGGCACGCTCCACTGCTAGTCTCTGAGGATTCTTTTCTTCAGATTTTTATTCTTTTTTAAAATACATAGTAAGAATATTTCATTCTTTTTCTCATATTCCTAATGCCCAAGATAAGGAGCAGCACAGAGCTGAGGACACAAAATAATGCTGACAAGTGAGTGACCTCTGTGTACACGGTTGTACACTCATCAGCTGAGCAAAGCTCTGGGGGTCTGTTGCGATTCTAGGAGAATCCCAGCTGATGTGAGCAAGCAGCTGGCCCTCCCGTCCCTTCTGCAAACCCGGAGCCGAGGTCCCGCCTGCACCCTTACCTCATCCTTCAGCTGGGCCAGGAAGAGGGGCAGGAGGTGCTCGATGGTGTTGTCCTTGCCCAGGATGGGCGAGAGGCCCATGATGACCGAGGCCAGCGCTGACTTGACGTGCTGGTTGGCGTCTGACACCAGCTCCTGCGAGGAAGAAGGGGTCAGGGCGATCTCTGAAGCACCACACGCCAAACGCACATCAACTTGTAGGAAGCCTCAGACAACAGCTTGCTCTTGCCCTGTCACTCAGAGCAGGGTGAGCTGACTCTGGGGGACATTCAGTTCCTCAAATGTCCCACTGACTCAGAGTTTGATGGTTCCTGCTGCTAGCAGCCCTCACCCCAATCCAACAGTTCTATGGGTAAGGGGACTCCGAGACCTCCAAGTCAACCCCAAGCCTCAGATTTTGCCTGCAATCAAGACCTCAGTGGCTTCAAACCAAGGACTGCCTGGTCCCAAAGGCTGGAACCCAGTTTGCTTCTGGATGTCCCCAAGCCTCCTGACACCACCCCCTCTTCTTGGTAGGCTCAGACCTGCTCCATTCGTCCCCAACTCTCCGTTACCTTGATGCAGGGCAAAATCTGGGTCATGATCACATTCTCCCGACAGTCGGTGGAGAGATTTTCACAGAACTCTGGGTGGGGAGAAGGAAGGGGGAGGGTGGGATGAGACCCAATGGCCTAGTCCACGTGCAGTCCCTCAGATACCCACCCGACTTGCTGTGTTCTGGTCGCCAGCACCAACCTTTGACCTTGTGGGAGGCTGCGGCCCTCACCTCGGCCTCACAGTCCTTCATCAAGTTCTGGAAGGCAGGGACCAGGTCTGTCTTGGTGATCTCAGGCCCCACTGCTTTCTGGAGCTGCACAGGAGAAGGGAGATGGGGAGTGTGAGAGGTCAAGTCAGTTAAAGGCATGGGGGTCAGATAGCAGGGGAGGGGCCCTGGGGTCACCCTGAGAAGTGCAGACAGGTGGATCAGAGAACAGGGGAGGGGCCCTGGGTCACCCCTGAGAAGTGTAGACAGGTGGAGCAGAGAGCAGGGGAGGGGCCCTGGGTCACCCCTGAGAAGTGTAGACAGGTGGAGTAGAGAGCAGGGGAGGGGCCCTGGGGTCACCCCTGAGAAGTGTAGACAGGTGGAGCAGAGAGCAGGGGAGGGGCCCTGGGTCACTCCTGAGAAGTGTAGACAGGTGGGGCAGAGAGCAGGGGAGGGGCCCTGGGTCACCCCTGAGAAGTGTAGACAGGTGGAGCAGAGAGCAGGGGAGGGGCCCTGGGTCACCCCTGAGAAGTGTAGACAGGTGGAGCAGAGAGCAGGGGAGGGGCCCTGGGTCACCCCTGAGAAGTGTAGACAGGTGGAGCAGAGAACAGAGGAGGGGCCCTGGGTCACCCCTGAGAAGTGTAGACAGGTGGAGCAGAGAGCAGGGGAGGGGCCCTGGGTCACTCCTGAGAAGTGTAGACAGGTGGAGCAGAGAGCAGGGGAGGGGCCCTGGGTCACCCCTGAGAAGTGTAGACAGGTGGAGCAGAGAGCAGGGGAGGGGCCCTGGGTCACCCCTGAGAAGTGTAGACAGATGGATCAGAGAGCAGGGGAGGGGCCCTGGGTCACCCCTGAGAAGTGTGGACAGGTGGAGCAGAGAGCAGGGGAGGGGCCCTGGGTCACCCCTGAGAAGTGTGGACAGGTGGAGCAGAGAGCAGGGGAGGGGCCCTGGGTCACCCCTGAGAAGTGTGGACAGGTGGATCAGAGAGCAGGGGAGGGGCCCTGGGTCACCCCTGAGAAGTGTAGACAGGTGGAGCAGAGAGCAGGGGAGGGGCCCTGGGGTCATCCCTGGGAGCTAACGCAGTGCTGTGGTGTGACCTCAGGCAACGGTCTGCGTCTCAGCTTCCTTGGAAGCAAAATGAGAGCTGCGCCTTCCTCAGGGTAGTTTTCCTTACAAATAACAACAGATCTCATTGTTCAAGCTATTGTGGGCTGGGTTTTCTGTTAGTGGATTAAAAAAAAAAAAAGTTCTAATGATACTGTGGATTCTTTTTTTAAAAGACTTATTTGAGAAGAAGAGTAACAGACACACACAGAGAGGGAGAAAGAGATCTTTCATCTGTTGGCTCATCCAGATGTCCCCAAGAGCTGGGGTTTGGACAGGACAAAGCCAGGAACTCCATCCAAGTCTCCACATGGGTGGCAGGGACCCAAGTCCTTGGGCTATCATCTGCTACCTGCCAGGTAGCGGGAAGCTAGATCAGAAGCACAGAGTAGCCAGGAGTTGAACTAGGTCCTCTGTTATGGAAGCAGGCATCCCAAGCAGTGGCTTAACCTGCTGAGCCACAATTCCTACTCCCTTACTTTTTGATTTATATTTGTTTCTATTTTTTTAAGATCAGTTAACAGAAGCACAAGTTAAGTTGAATAACTCTAATCCCAAAATCCAGAATGTTCCAAAATTCAAAGCTTTTTGAGCACAATGTGATACAAGTGGAAAATTCCATATGAGGGTGCAGGGGCCCAAGCACTTGGGCCATCTTCTACTGCTTTCCCAGGCCATAGCGGAAGCTGGATCGGAAGTGGAGCAGTCAGGACTCGAACCAGCGCCCATGTGGGATGCCGGCACTGTAGGTGGCAGCTTTACCAGCTGCACCACAGAACCGGCCCCCACTTTACTAATAAAGTTCCCTTGAGTTGACCTTCCCCTGTATAACACCTGCCCCTGAAGGCCAGGAATGTGGTGAATTCACTGCACCCCTCAGAGCTCAAAGACCTGCTGCTCCCCAAACATGTTTGAGCACTGCCCTGGGAGAGTCAGAGACTCTCTTTTGTAAGAGGAGGAAAAGTGAGGTCGGTGTTATGGTGTAGCAGGTTAAGCCACCATCTGCAGTGCTGGTATCCCATATAGGTGCTGGCTAGAGTCCTGGCTGTTCTACTTCTGATCCAGCTCCCTCCTAGTGTGTCTGGAAAAGCAGCAGAAGACAGCCCTAGTGTTTGGGCCCCTGCATCCAAGTAGGAGACCCAGATGAAGCTCCTGGCTTCAGCCTGGCCCAGCCCTGGTCACTGAGGCCATTTGCGGAGTGAACTAGCAGATGAAGATCTCTCTCCTCTCTGACTCCCCCTCTCTCTCTGTAACTCTAACACTCAAATAAATAAATAAAACTGTAAAAAGAAAAAAAAAAAGAGAGAGAAGGAAAAAGCTCTACTAGGGCAGGAACGCTCTCCACAGGCTACCCGTTCCCTTCTCTGCTCTGGTGGCTCTTCCCTGGGTCTGAACATAGCTCCAGAATTTTCAGCAGGAATTTAAGCTGTCACATAAATTAACCAGGGCTGGCAAATGCAATGAGATCCAACTGGATGATCACAGAGATGTCACTGCTTAAACACTTGATGATTCCACTGGCTCAGCTCCTTTACCCAGCCCTGCCCCTGGCCCTCTGAGGGCCTCAGGGTCCCCACCTGTGGGACAATGTCCACGGCCTCTCACTTACCTCTGTGAACTTGTCTGCCACCATGTAGCGGACACGCCAGGACTTGTCCTCAGCAGCCTGGCGCAGGGTGGGCATCACCAAGGCCTCCAGGTCCTCCTGGGGCAGGAGCTGGGCAATGTTCACGCACGCCTCCACTGCCAACAGCCGCACCGAGTCCTGGGGAGATCAGGGCACAGGGAGGGCAGCAGAGGCCCTGCTGAGCCCTGGGAGTCCCTCTGAGTGCACGGTCGGCCAGAGGGGAGGGCCAGGGAACAGAGCTCACCTGCTCGTCAGAGGCCAGGTTGGAGAACATGGGGATGATCTCACTCTTGACATTGTCTAGCTCCAGCACCTTGGCGAACTCCCCCAGCTTGGAGGCTGCGGCCCGCCGCACCATGGGGGTGTCGTCTGAGCACAGGTTCCGGAAATACCTGGGATTGCAGGCAGAACTCAGGAGGGGGAAACCCTGGGAATTCCAAGGCAGCAGGCAGCAGAGTGGCAAGGTGCCTCTAGGGTCCTGGCTTTGCTGGGTGGAGCTGTGAGCAGCAGCACCTACCCCACAGAGCCGTCAGGTTAAATCAGGTAGCATGTGTGAGACACTCAGCAGCCTTCCAGCACATAATAATGCTACCAGGTAACAATCAGAAAACTGCCAAACCGGAAGTGCTGCCCTAAGTCAAACCGAGAGGCTATCCTTAAACACAGCTGCTGGACACGCATGGGTAAAGGGAGGTAACTCAGCACACAGGTCCCACTGGAAACCAAAACTCTGGAGTGAGTGACAGTTCAGGGCCTGGGCCTGAGGTTCAAGATCCTGGGAGAGACCTGGGTAGGCCTGACATGGAGATGGCACATGTGCCAAAGGCTGTGACCTAGGGTTGGCCCAAGGTAACACCAGACATCACTGGTTGAGTGTTTTGTGTGCCAGATTCCATCCAAATCACTTCATGTGCTCATTTTATTAAAATGGGAAGAAGGCACTCCCACTGAGACAGAGCCAGGGTTGATGCCACACCCCCAAGGGCACGCCTCTCTGGGGACCGGTGAGGTGGAGTGGGAGCTGGGAGCACTCCGGGCAAGTGAGCCAGGGCGGACCTAAAGGGGCTGAGGCTTTAAGGAAGGGAACCAAGCTCAGCGGTGGGAGGGCCAGGGCTTCCATGGGGCAAGAGCAGGACTTACTGTCGAAGTTCCGCCTTGACGGCACTGGACACGCGGGGGTAGCAGACAGAGAAGAGGCCACAGGCGGAGGTGCGGGAGGTGAACCAGTCGCCGCCCGCCAGCCTCTTCACCAGTGGCACGAAGTGGGCCTCCAGGTCGGAGGGCGAGTGCTCGTGTGAGATGGCCCGCAGGGACTCCACCGCCTTGTCCCGCACCACCGTCTCCTCCACCGTGGCCAGTGACTCCAGGGGTGGCTGTGAGGAGAAGGAGACCATCACACACTCGCTCCCCACCACACGTGGTCCTGGACTCCCACCCAGACCGTGCTCCCTCCTGGTGCATCTCCCTGCAGATCCCCAATCACTCCGTGCCAGCCTTCACCCAGCCTTCCGTGAAAGCTCTCAGCTCCTCATAAACCTTTGTACGTGTGCCGTTTCCTGAGGAGAGGCCTGTCTACCCTTGGCTTCTCTAAGTGCACGACTCATCACTGATGCTGACGGGAACCTCTACCCCACGCTCAAAGCAGGGCCACCATGTCACAGCCCCCAGGGCTGGTTCAGCTCACAGGATCTCAGGAAGCAGGTCCCTTTAGCGTCCTCACTTCAAAGAGGACAGTGAGGCAAAGACAAGCTGAGCACTTTGCCCAAGCCAGGAACAACTTCAAGTCAGGACCTAAACCCACTCACTTGGCTCAGAGGCTCCGCAGTCTGGCCTCTAACACAGTTCTGCTGACTGTAACAAGATCTCACGTGACTCTGGGGCCCTGGGTAACTGCTTACTGGTGTGTTACCGGAGATTCTGGGGGGCGGGGACATCTGACTGGCTGCCCACTTTGCCCCAAAGCCCAGCAGGGCTCCTAGCATAGGGCAGGAATGCAGCAATTCCTGACCTAATGGAGACTCAATTTATGCTACAATGTTCAACTAAAGTTGTGCAGGGCTCTGGTCTGAAATCCAGCTTGGCTGGGGAGGTATTTAAGGCAGAAAGAAGGTACAATGGGAATGCCTCCAGTGCCTAGCCAGGTAACAGTAAAGCAATGAGCAAAGGTGACAGAGTGGTGACAACAGAGAGAAGCAGGGCTAGTGGCGCACAGCAGGACATTTGGTCCAGGGAGGACAGCTGCTTCCCAGTTCCATCAACAGTTATCACGGTGGAGCCGCTTTAAAAAGCAAATCTCGTTTTCCAGAAGTAGCAAAATAAGCCCAGTGCCATATGCAAAAAGCTTCCTTTAACACATGCAACAGCATGGGTGGAGACTAAAGATGCTATGGTAAATAAAGCAGGGAGCTGGCACTGTGGCCTAGCAGCTAAGCTGCCACCAGCATCCCATGTCAGTCTTGGCTGCCCCGCTTCCAATCCAGCTCCCTGCTAATGCATCTGGGACGGCAGAGGAGGACGGCCCGAGAACTTGGGCCCCTGCACCCACATTAGAGACCCAGCTGGAGTTCCAGCCTCCTGGCTTCAGCCTGGCCCAGCTCCAGCTGATGCAGTCATCTGGAGAGTAAATCAGTAGGTAGAAGATCTCTCTTTCAAATAAATCTTAACAAAAAAGTAGCCACAAAGGACAATTATTCTATGACTCTACTTATAGGAGGTACCTAGTATTCAAACCGACAAAGACAGACAGTGCAATGGAGGTGAGCAGGGCCTAGGGAGAGGGGGAGGAGAAGGGGAGTCGGTGTTTAATGGGTGTGCAGTTTCAGTTGGAACACAGAGAAGAGTTCTGGAGATGCATGGTGGTGATAGCACACAACAATGTGAATGTATTTAACACCACAGAATTATACAACTTAAAACTGGTTAAAATGATAGATTTTAGCTAAATTTTGACATGATAAAAAAAATTTAAAGAATTTTTTTAAAACCCATTTTTTAAAAATTTTTATTTATTTGAAAGACAGAGTTACAGAGAGAGGTCTTCCATTCTGCTGGTTCATTCCCCAAATGACTGCAATGGCAGGAGCCGAGCTGATCCGAAGCCAGAAGCCAGGAGCTTCTTCCGAGTCTCCCACACGGATGCAGGGTTCCAAGGACTTGGGCCATCTTCCTAGGTCATAGCAGAAAGCTGCGTTGGAAGAGGACGACCAGCCGGCACTCGAACCGGTGCCCAAATGGAATGCAAGCGCTGCAGGCCAGGGCTTTAACCCGCTGCACCACAGCACCGGCCCCAAAACCCAGTTTTTAAAGGGTGGAAATAAATTATCCAAGAGGGGGCCAGCACTGTGGAATAGCAGGTAAAGTTGCTGCCTGCAGTGCTGGTGTCCCATATGGGCGCCAGTTCAAGTCCCAGCTGCTCTACTTCTGATCCAGCTCTCTGCTATGGCCTGGGAAAGCAGAAGATGGCCCGAGCAGGAGTCATTGGGCCCCTGCACCAGCGTGAAAGACCCAGAAGAAGCTCCTGGCTCCTGGCTTCGGATCAGCACAGCTCCAGCCAGTGTGGCCATCTGGGGAGTGAACCAGCAGATGGAAGACTCCTCTCTCTCTGTCTCTGCCTCTGTGTAACTCCGCCCTTCAAGTAAATACATACATCTCTAAAAAAAAACTATCCAAGAGAAAAACTGTGAGCAGTGGGCCACAATACGTGGTCTCTGTCAGAGGACCTCACTACCAAGGGTTTCAAGTGCAGGAGGGGCTCAGGTGAGAGTGGGTGTGGTGTCCCAGGGCTGCCCCAGGGATTTCGCCTCTGCTTCTCTACCACCCGGGCATGCACACAGAAGGCATGGAGTGGTCCTCAAAGTGCAGTCCCTGGACCACCCACAGCAGGGTCACCAGGACACCCAGCCTAGGATGGACTCTCCGAGGGCAGGGCCCAGGACACAGAAGCCTCTCTGTGAAGTCGGGACAGCAGGTGTTTTCAACCTGGAGACCACACAAGGGAGCGGGCAAGGTGGGACTCTCTGGAAACCTTGAGAGGGGAGTCAGAGTGTTCACTACTCAGGGCAGCCTCTGACCAGGAGCAATCCTTGAGCTACAAGGTTCCTGTACAACTGACTCCATTTCTTACTGCAGAGAATGAAGGCCAGGAGCAGGTCTGACACCTCTGGGCTCCTCCAGCCTGCCGCCTTTGCTTCATGTCTGTAGAATGAACAAACTGCACCACAGCATTTTCCACTGCTCATAACCTGTCAAAATCCAGGTTAACTGCCACCTCCTCCAGGAAGCGCCCTTGACAGCTTCCCCTCCCATCTCGACCAGCCTGGGCCTCTGGTCCTAAGGGTTCTCTTCCCTTACTCACAGCTCTCATCAGCCTGTGGAGCAACCGAGAACTCTTCGAGGGCAGGTGGAGTAGTTACGAATCACGGGCGGATCTGGACTCAGCTCCTCCCAGCTCGCACAGTCCACTTAAGCCAGCCTGTGCCTCAGAGTCCTCAGCCAAGGAATGGGGCTAAGACCAGCACACACCGTGCACAAGGCACTTGGAAGGGGGCCGTTATTCTGGTCTGACTTGCCTCTGGGTTCCCACACTGCCCAGCTCACAAAGGGCCTCGACGCGGTCTGCTGGCTGAAGCGAATGTCACGGGTATCAGTCCCACAGGTCACAGGAGACTGCTTCCCAAAAGGAAGAGTGGGTCAATTGGGGTTTTCCCCACTGAGAACGTCTGAGGCGACACTGACAGGTAGGAGAGGGATCCCCGGGCTCCAGCCCCAAGCTCCACAGCAAGCCTGAGCTCCTACTGTCTGCAGGTCCGAGCTCCTCGTGGGAGCCCTAGGGTGCTAAACCAAGCCGCCCCTGAGTCCTCTGAGCAGCTACTGAAAGCAACGTGTTCTCTCCTCAGACACGCTGACAGGGCCAGGGGCTGCACAGTGCATGGAGCTAAAGGGCCCCACTCCTGCTGACCCGCGGACCTCACGCCCCTGCTCTGGACAATGAATGAAACGATCTTATTTACAGGAATTTTGTATGTACGGAGATTATACACACATGCACAGAATACCAGAATTTAATGGTCATTACCAAGCTTCTTCACACTTAATGCTGCTCAACCTAATACTGCCTCAAACTAACACTGCAGCAACTATAAACAGCGCTGCTATTTTATACACCCAAAGGAGGAAAGGCTGCTGATGCGACAGCAGTGCAGATGCCCAAGTACGAAAACGTGGCAGACAAGAACAGACCTCCTGGGGACACAGGCTGCCACCGTGGCCTCGGCTCTGAGCACCACTGAAAACCAGAGTATTTCCCTGCTGGACACGGGTGTTCTCCCTCATCTCCCCAGCAGCAGTTACTGCTGTCTGACCCACCTGTGTGTCCCCAGTCGTCACCCAGCACAGGGACATGAGGCAGGCAGTGGGGTGGGGACTCGGGGGAAGGCAAAGGGACAGACCTGAAGTCCCTGCTCTGCCACTCACTAGTGATGTAACCTCGATGAGATGCACGCCCTCGCACCCTCCAGGTGGCTCATTAACGAGGGCACGCCCCAGCCCACAGGGCGGACGTGACATCACATAACGTCTGTCAGTACACAGTGTGTCCAGCACTGGGCTACGGTTCTGTAACCCAACCACACATGGGAGGGACAGCACTTTGGAAGAGGACAGTGCACAGCAAATAAGTGGCAGAACCCAGCCTACCCATGAACCCAAAGCCCTACACGTGGTGTTCTAGCACCAGGGCATCAAGTGTCACTAACGGCCTGCTGGATTAAAGTGATGGGGGGAACCCTCAGCCTCTTCTACACCCTCCCGCCCCTGCCCTGGACTGCAGGACTACAGGTTTGACCCCAATGAGAGGGAACACGAGAGGCGTTCTCTGCGTTCAAGACTCACCAGGAGGCAGTGCACATACTCTGGGCCTCCCACCAGTGTGGTGAAGGTTCCCAGCTGTTCCGCCAGAGCCAAGAGGACCTCATCCTCATCGTAGATGGTGTCTGTGGGACAAAGAGACTCGGTTACAGCGCCACGCCATGCTGACCCCAACCCCTCAGCAACCCAGCTCAGAGAGGTGCCCTCCACTCAGCTTCCTCACGCTGCCAGCTCCTGCGACCTCCCCACCTTCCACCCGGGCAGCACAGAGACCAACGCACGTGCTCGGTCAGATGACTGAGCCCCAAGTCCCACCTCTGCCCCTCGCCAGGTGTGGGCACTGGGCAAGTGACACCACCACTCCATGCCCAGCTTCTGTCCCTGACACTGGTGACGTGTCCCAGTAGGCAGCAAATGAGACGGCATGCACGAAGCGCGGAGCATGGAGGAGGAGCTGTTCTGGTCTAGCCTTTACCCTCAGCGCTGTTCCCTCAGTCGGGAACATCTTTCTCTTCTGCCCAAGACACTCTTCAGTGTCTTTCCAGACCTGGGTAACTAGCGGTTCTCAGAAGCTGTCCAGGACGCTCTGCAGACCAAGTCAGCTCTTCTCCCCTCCCGCTCGGCCACCCCGACCAGAGCTCTTATCACAGGGGACGATCACCTGCCAGACCTGGCTCCTCTCTGTGCCGAGCTGTAGTCGGAGCTCTGTTCACATTTTCCCCAACAATGATTGATCACGTTAAGGCAAAGCTGCTTTGTCCTAATGCCTGAACCTGAAGGCCTCTCTCCTCAAGCCCTGGCCTATTCTTCCCAAGTTGGGGAGACTGCCTGACCTTCGTAGCCAACATCCCTAGCATCTGTGAGCTACATTTCCCACTGCAACTAGCATGGCCATGTCACCATGCTCTGGCTAAAAGGGTGTATGGGGGTAGGGCAGGTGTGTTTGTGTCATCAATTCCTGGGTCACTTCCTTATCATAACCTTCTCAGTTGTGAGGTAGGTTCGCAACTTGAGTTCGGTTCAAATCTTGTTCTAGGGGTCAGCGTTGTGGTGTAGCACATTAAACTGCTGCCTACAATGCTGACATCCCATATGGGTGCCAGTTGGAGTCCTGGCTGCTCCACTTCTGATCCAGTTCCCTGCTAATATGTCTAGGAAAGCAGCGGAGGATGGCCCAAGTGCCTGGGCCCCTGCACCCATGTAGGAGACCTGGATGCAGCTCCTGGCTCCTGGCTTTGGCCTGGTCCAGCCTGGGCCACTGCATCCATTTGGGGAGTAAACCAGTGGGTGGAAGGTCTCTCTCTCTCTCTTTCTGTATTGCCCTCTCTCTCTGTGACTCTGCGTTTCAAATAAAATAAAATAAATTGTAAGAAGAAAAAAACACACTTGCTCTGCTGCACACTCGTGCAGCAGCCCCTCACTCCCGTGGGCCTGTTTCCTCACCGCCCAAATCACAGCAGGGCTTTCCTCACTTCACAGGACAGAGGGCAGCGGATGCTTCTGGGGAGAGCTCAGCACGCGACCTTGACCTTGCGGCAGTGTGGCTCCTCCCCGGCCTCAGAGGCCCTGGCTCTCAGTTAGGATCACCCTCCTTGCTTTCTCTGTCTGGCTCCTGGAGAGCTCGTGAATATTCATGGGCTCAGCTCTTCCAACTCCGCCTCCTCTAGTTCAGACCAGGTGAGCAAGCTAAGTTCCGGAATCAGACCTGTGGGAGGGAACCGGCAGGGCTTCCTCCTGCTACCCCTCCAGTTTACACAGGCCCACGCCTCTGCCCCCAAGCTCTGCACACCCCTCCCTCCCGAGCCAGGCCTGCCAACCCTTCCACTGCCCTCATCATCACCATGTCTCAGCCGTGGAAGGCGACAGCTTCCTAACTGGGTTTCCTGCTGCCACTCCTGCCCTCAATCCATCCGCTCTCCTCCGGGACCCAGTCACTCTTCAGGCACTAAACAAATCATGGCACTCCTTCATCTCTATCTTCCTGATGGACCAAAATTCAGATTTCACCTGTCAGGACTCTGTGTCTCAGGCTGTGGTCACCACGGCCTCTTCAACTCACGTGTTACCTTCTTCACTCTCCCTCAACAGCTGGGTTCAACCTGCAGCCACCTGACCGCTGTTCTCCCAACATGCTGAATACACACCCACCTCCCCCAAGGATCCCGTGCAGCGGGGGTCCCTGTCATGGTCATCCCCCTATGAAGTCAAGCCCTGCGCAGTTTAACAACCTGCAGCCACCTGACCGCTGTTCTCCCAACATGCTGAATATACACCCACCTCTCCCCAGGATCCCGTGCAGCGGGGGTCCCTGTCACGGTCATCCCCCCATGAAGTCAAGCCCTGCGCAGTTTAACAACCTGCAGCCACCTGACCGCTGTTCTCCCAACGTGCTGAATATACACCCACCTCCCCCCAGGATCCCGTGCAGCGGGGGTCCCTGTCACGGTCATCCCCCCATGAAGTCAAGCCCTACGCAGTTTAACACTGCTGATGATCACTCGCACTTCACTTCTCTCAGGCCTTATCACACACTACCTATTACAGTGCCGGTCTCTCAGCTGGAGTGGAAGCTCTGAGAACAGACACTTTGGTTTGTTCTGTCTGCAGGCCAGCATACAGCGAATAGTGGACAGGCATCATATACTACAGAATAAACACACTTCAACTGCGTGCTGGGGTCTCATGCTGCCCGCTGGGAGGACAGCATCCTCTGCAGAGTGCCTGTGTTACCTGCCTGGCTCCATGCTCCACTCCAGCTTCCCGTCAGTGCAGACGGTGGGAGTCAGCAGTGAGGCTTCAAGGAACTGGGCTCCTGGCCACCCACGTGGGAGACCGAGACGGAGTTCCTGGCCCCAAGCCTGGGACCTCTGCAGGCATTTTGGGAGTGAGCAAATGGATAGGAGCTGCTGCTTGTTTTCTCTTGCTCTCAAAGCAAATAAATAACTTTATAGCCTACTATAAAGAATGAATTAATTGTACTGTGAATCAGCCTAATGAACCCAGACTTTCAAACAGGAAACACTCTTCCTTTCTGATCGTGGAAATGTCATGGCAAAGTTAAGGGCAGCTCTCGAACCACCCTCCTCAGACTCAGGACACTTGCACTTGGAGGCCTCTGGAACAAACCACAAGGGCAAATCTGGGAATTCGGAGGCACTGTTCATCAGAATTTACCAGAGTCTTTAAATGACAGACTCTTCTACAATCTTTTTTTTTTTTTTTAAAGGATTTTATTTATATATTTGAGAGGTAGAGTTATAGACAGTGAGAGGGAGAGGCAGAGACAAAGGTCTTCCATCCACTGGTTCACTCCCCAAATGGCCACAATGGCTGGAGCTGCGCCAATCTGAAGCCAGGAGCTAGAGCTTAGCTTCTTCTGGGTCTCCCACATGGATGCAGGGGCCCAAGGACTTGGGCCATCTTCTACTGTTTTCTCAGGCCAGCAGAAAACTGGACTGGAAGAGGAACAGCCGGGACTAGAACTGGCGCCCATATGGGATGCTGGCACTGCAGGCGGAGGATTAACCTACTGCGCCATGGCACCAACCCTGTATCTATAATCTTAATGTAGACACATAAGTGACTTAATCTGCTATGGAATCTGCCCACAGATGATCAGAATTACTAACAGTGTTGGGACAGTACATTTGTTACGGGCTGAATTGTGACTCCTGCCCCACATTGAAACATCCTGGTAATTTAGAGTGTGGCTGTAGCTGGAGATGAGACCTTTAATGTCTGCCTAGTGTCCTCGTAAGACTAGGAGACTGGCACAGGCAGAGAGACAGTAGGGGTGAACACAGAGAGACACCATCATGTGAGAACAAAGCACCATCCACAGGCCACGGGACACACAGGGGAAATCGACCCTGCCAGCACCTTGATCGAGAGAGTAAACCTGCCCACACGGTCTCGGAATTCCAGCCTCCTCTGAAGTGTGAGAAAATACAATCAATTTCTATCGTTTTAGTCACTCAGTCTGTAGTATTTTATCCCTAGCAAACCAATACAACACAGTAATTTCCCCCTCATAAAATTGATTCTGAATGTTTTGCAGGTGTGAGCTCAGTAGGGGTTTCAGTCTTTTCTGTCTGAAACAGTATTATCTTTTTGGAAAGACACTGTATCCTGCACTTGCTATTTTGAATACTTGCCATTAGCCTGATGCCCAAAGCAGAGAAAACAGACTTTACTTGGGATTCCAAAAGCTCAAAGCAATCTCTGAATCACTGGCTCCTCTTCAATCTTATGGCTCCCACACGACTCTGCCCCCACTACCCCCAAACCAGTTCCTCCCAGCTGGACTACTGTAACACAGTCAGTGGTTCCGCAGTACAGAAAAAATAACACTCACTGACCCTTCACAATGCTCCTAACACACCCTGTATGGTTAGTCCCACTTCAACAATGCACACCAAGGCTGGGCTGACCCCTGGCACCTCGACCCCGGGGTCTCCACTCCTCGCCGAGCAGGCTTCCTGCCTCTGCCCTTTTCTAGTCCATCTCACCCCCTCCCCACAAATTCTGCAAGCACCAGGTTTACTTTCTGTATCGCATGCACCCTGCCCTCTAGCTGCTATTTACGATGGCTGCCCTGCCGCACAGCGGGGGTTCATCTAACTGCTCCACTTGGTGCTCCAGGCCAGCAAGACCCAATCCACCATTGCCCACCTCGCCGACAGCTCTTTATACATTCCTCAACATAGACAATCACCGCACTTGCTATGAACCCAGGCCAATCTCCCGCACGGGGCTGCCTTCCCCACCAGCAGCAAACACTGAGCACTTTTATGGACCAGACTGCGTGTGGTGCACTTCACCTTCCTGCCAAGCTGTGAGTCAGGTTCTCTGGTACACTTTGCTGATAAGGGAACAAGGCGAACAGGTGAAGTGGCCTACCAGAGGTTTCCCAGCAGGCTGCTATCACACCCATGGCTTGTTTCAAACCCACGTTTCTCCAATCTGTCTTCTCTACAACCTTCGGCCACTTTATGATCCTGCCAGACCACCCCTTCTCGTCCAGAAGATGCCCCGTCTCAGCACGCTAAGGCTTTCTGTCTTTCCAGCAGTTCATCAGTGGAAGCCATTTGGTTTGGGGCAACCTGTTCAGGGTCACGTGTGCAGACACCTACTCCTATGGCCCTCAGCCACCAGCTGCCCCACTGTGGCAAAGTCGACGCAGCTCCCTAGGCCTCAATTTCCCCACATGGCAAACAAGGGGAGGGGCCACGATCCTGGCCTCTCTATCCCACGGGATCATCACTGGATCCAGTAAGATGATTAGATACAGAAGAGGTCTGTCAGGGCAACACACAGTAAACCTTCAGCTGTGATTGTAATTGGGAAGTAGTGATGAGAAAAGTGGTAACAGAGGACTTGCAGTCAATGGTGGTCCACTCAGACATACTAGGTGTGTTACATACACCTTAAGAGTGCTCAGTGACAGCCCAGTAGCTAACAAACCACACTGACCACACACTGGGTACCAGAAGCACTTCATAGGATTCTTACTAAATCCTCACATTAAGTTATACCATCACACCCACTGCTAACCACCAAGAATCTGTGGCAGGTACACGTGAAATACCTTGTCCAAGGTCACATACCTATAAAGTCATAGAGATTGGATTTGAAATCAAGTAGTCTGTGCTACTCGTCCTTAACCAACCAAACTCAACTTACAGCCATAATGTCTGACTAGATAAATATCCCTACAGTGACCTCAGGCAAATTATTTCACTTTACCTCTCCACTCCTCCTTCCCTCGTCTACAAATGGGGACAGATTACCTGCCTTAAGGCACTGCTGTGACATTAACTGGCAGTCTCAGCACTATGCAAGTAAACTCAATCATCACAGAGAAAGTTTACAACACTGCCTGGCACATGGTAGGCAGCATAGTAAGTGCAGCAATTACTACCAACACTTAAAACTAACACAACAGAGCACGGGTCACTACCCTGTTTTTCTGGCGGAAAATCTAGGGAACAGTGGAGTAACTCACCTGAAATCCCTAGCTGCCAACTGCTGGAACTGCAACTCTAACCTGGCTCTGCCTTCAGACCCCTTTACCCATGCCTGCCTCGATGATTCCAGATCATCCTCTCCGAGCAGGACTGTACTTGTCCTCTGAATCCCTGCCCCCATCCCACAGTGTCAGACACTGGGCAGATCTGTTGAATCCACAGCCAGGCCCCTCTCCTGTCTAGCAGGAACCACTCCCCAGCAGTCCTCACTCCAGTGCACTCTGGGAGTCCACATTTTATTACCTGTAAGGAAGGGCAGGAGCTCACTTCGGGTCCTTTCAACCCCGAGGGCCAACGCGATGGTGGACAGTTTCTTGATGCTGTTGAGGCGAAGCTGAGAGAACAAGAAAGGGGGGAAGATGTTAGCAATCCCAGATTCAAGGGAGTTCCCACAGCCGTAGATCCAGTTCCCCTCAAAGCCTTGCTAGGCATGTATAAAGACGCTTAACAGTAACTTGAAAACACCTACCAAGTGACTCTGCCTGAGAATGAAATCATTTAACAATGACCACCAAAGAGGCAGCAGTAACAAAAGCGAAAGTGTCCTTTGTGTCTTACAGAGCTGGCGCCTAATCAGTCGCATTTCCCAACACCGCTCTGTGTCAGATTCCAGCCTGCTTCCCCCAACCTCCCTCTCCTCCCTCTGCTTTAAGCCCTTCTCTGCACGCTGCACCGTCTCGTACCCGACACCACACTTGAACAGCACAGCAACAGCCACAGCTCGCACGCTTCCTCCGCGCCAGGCGCCAGCCTAAGCGCTCACCTCCAGAAGCTCATTTAGTGCTCACAAGTCCCCCAAGAGGCCAGACTCACTCCAAGTCCTACTTCACACAGATGCACGCAGGACCAGGGAGCAAAGGTCCTGCTCAGGGTCACAGAGCCAAGACGGCAAGAATCAAGGATGTATACCCAGGGCTGTCAGAGCAAACACTGTTATGACAACCTCACTCTGAAACAGGACGGCCCCCAGCACAGTGGGTTCACTGGTGGCCCCGAAAGGCATGCCCCAGTCCTAACCCCAGTGCATTCACCTGAGATCACCCCGACCTGAGTGCTGGCCCCTGATCCAACAGAGTCCCTCAAGACAGAGACACACAGACAGGAAGACCACGTGAAGATGGCGCGAGAGATCAGGGTGATGAACCTCAAACTGCCGGCACAGAGAGGATCTCCCTCGGAGCCACCAGAAGTTAGGGAGTACCCAAAAGATCTCCCCCAGAACCCCCAAAGGAACCAGCCCTGCACAGGATCTCCGACTCTGTTAGGATCTCCCCCAGGACCCCCAGAGGAACCAGCCCTGCACACACCTGGATCTCAGACTCTGTCCTCCAGAACGGAGAGACAACACATTTCTGCTGCTTCAAGCCAACGGGCCTGTGCTGTTTGTGGCGGCCCTACAGAATTAAGCATTTACGTGTTAGGACCTCAGTGAGCCTCTCCACCCTGGGGAGGAAAGCACAGATAGTAGTGGAGACTGAGGCTCAGAGACATAAAGACAGCCCCTGAAGGGAGCATGGTCACAGCTGGAGGTCCACCCCTGCTCTGACTGCAGAGCTGACCCTGAGACGCTCCCAGTGGCGGCACCTCCGCCGCCCAGCTCCCAGGGCTGTAGAGGGATGTGAGGAGATCACGTGTGTGAGAGGGGGAGCAGTCTCGCTGAGGAGCAAGTGACTGTTGGTGACACAGGGGAATCCTCTTCCTGGGGTGACACGATGAGCAGGTGCCCTTGGCCTGTTCTTTTCCTGGACCCCACCCAACTGGGAGATGACTGAGTCCTGAGTGAGCCGTGTTCTCTGACACAGCCGATGGTGGGAATCTGATGGAATACCGTGGTGGTCTCACCTCAGAAACATGCACAGCACAACTTTCACACAGCTTCACTGGGCTTCCTGAACCTCTTCAAGCTCACGCTCATCTCTGGGAGTAAGAGAACCTCAAGATGTAAGCTTACTTTGAACCAAAAATAAAACACAAAGCTGGATCCACTGGGAGATTAAAAAACTACACCACCCTACCATGTGGTGGGTCTGGTGGCGAGTACCTGGGTGCTCCCCACATCAGCCCCGAGGGCAGGAGAGCTGGCTCTACAAACAGCTGGGCAATCTTTTCAGCTCTGCAGACCACATGGCTGCTGTCCCAGCTACTTAACAGCCCTCACAGCACAAAGGCAGCCACAGGAGACTAAGTAAATCAACGGGCTTGGCTCTATTCCAACAAAACTTCACTGGCAAAAGCAGGCAGTGAACATGGCCCGCCAGCTGGCTGCATCTGGCTGACCCTCAACTAGTCTTCCAATGTTCTCTGGAAGTTTTCACAATCAAGTACTGCACAGCAGGCTGACCTAGCTGGCCGCTTTCTTTCCTCTTTGATTTCTCCAAGCTGGATCTCTGTGCTCTCTCAGCTGGGCCATGGGCAAGAGCACACATGAGCCAGAGCCACGCTAGAGATGGTGACAGCAAACAGCCACAATCACAACCATAATCACTATGCCAGCAACAACTGAACATTTATTGAGTGTTTACCATGTACTGGCCATAGATAATCCCTTGGCACCATACTCCAAGGTACTGTGACTGGAGTCCCCATGTCACAGGTGTGGATGTTAATACACATAAGACATCATTTGGTGGAAAGCAATGGAGCCACAGCCAACACCAGGCAGTCTGACTCAATTTCAACATCATACTGTCACTCGGGAACAGTGTCCAAGAGAACCAGCCCATTTCTTCACTGTTGCCCTTGGAGATTCTAGTTTGGGTTTCAATAAGAATGTCACTGGGGCCAGCGCTGTGGTTTAGTAGGTTAAGCTGCCGCCTGCAGCGGATATGGCATCCCATATGGTGCCGGTTCTAGTCCTGGCTGCTGTACTTCTGATCCAGCTCCCTGTTAATGTACCTGGGAAGGCAGCAGAAGATGGCCCACGTGCTTGGGCCCCTGCACCCACGTGGGAGACCTGGAAGAAGACTCTGGTTCCTGACTTCAGCCTGGCCCAACTCTAGCCACTGCAGCCATGTGGGGAGTGAACCACTGGATGAAAGACTCTCTCTGTGTCTCTCCCTCTCTCTGTTTTAACTATGCCTCTCAAGTAAATAAATAAATCTTAAAAAAAAAAAAAAAAGAATGTCACTGTTTCTTCAGGCAGATGGCACTGAGGATGCCTGAGAAATTTGGAGCTACAAGGCCCGAGTTCAAAGCTAAGCTGTTTACATGGTAGTGGTTGGATCCTGAACAATCTTTGCACCTTTCTGAGTCTCCATGTTCTCATCTATGAAATGGGCTCACCGAGGGTGGGTCCGACCCCTGTATCATGAGTACAGTGCCAGGGAGAGACGGTAACAGAGGCGGTGGCACCCTCACCCTGCGGTCGGCATCCGGCTTTTCGTTCAGGTTATCAAGAAGGGTCTTCCCCCTCCTATCTCAGTCACAATGGCAGCAACAATTTCCAAAGCCCTCATTACGCTCCAGACCCTGTTGCAAGTGGTGCTTCAATGTTTTCTCTTGTTTGATCCTCATGACCCTGATAGGGAAGCGAAGGGTCACCTGTCTCATGGCACAAAGCAAAAGCACCTAAGTGGCTGAGCCAGAACTTGGCCAATGCCATGGCTTCGTATTTGCTTTGTTTCTTTTTGTGGTGAGTTGTCATGGACCCTCTTAGCAGGACTACTAATGATCACAATTTGGAAACAGATCTCAGCATAAGCAACACCAGAAGACATGAAAAACAGCTGGAAGAGTTATGAACACAGCCCTGACTTCCACTGGTGACACTGTTTGTAATCTGTTGCTGTGACACCAATCCACAACAGAAAGAAGCTAAACCCTGGTGTAAATGAAAGATGCTGCTTTTCCCATGTAAATGCCTGCAGCTGCCCAGGAATCAGAGCGGAGCCCAGGTTAAGAGCCCCTGCACTGCGCCATCCTGCTGCTCACAACCCTGGTGTTTTCAGTTGTGTCCATGGCCCCCAGAAGACATTCCCAAATCACCTCTGCATCTGGATGTGACTAGGAGAGGAACCTCTGACCAGTAAAATCCAAATGGAAATGTTACACGTGACCTGGGACGAAGAGGGGAGAGTGGAGGCCATGCAAGCAGAAAACAAGGGTGAGGGCCTGGTGCCCCACCCCCTGGAGTGCCTCAGCAGCTCGGGCAGCCATCAGACCCTTTGGTCATTGGTCAGAAATAAACGTCAAGCTATTTAAGCCCCTGTTATTTAGAGTTTTCCTATCGTTTACAACCAAACTTAATCCCCACTCACTCAGCTGACCTGGTTCTGGACAGAGACACCTGAGCAGCTTCCAGGAAAGATTTTCCTCCTAGATAAAACGGACAAGGGCAAGAACAAGCTGAGTCCTAGGCTGGCCCTGCTTACAAGGACAGCAGAGGCTGTGGCCGTCAACAGAGTGGCGTGCTCTGATACAGTTCTGGGATATCCTTGAGCTGCTGAACTCGTAAGGAAAAGGGGCAGCGGGAACCTTTACTTGCTTAAACGACTCCTGGGGTTCTCTGGAACATTCCTGATACAATCAGTGTTAGTAGCATTAGTTAAGTGACCTTCACTGTCCCCCAAATGGGCCCCCACCAAGCACTTGCAACAGCTCACCCATACGGTCTCCCACCCTGAACTGGGCTTGCCAGAGTCTCCAGGAGCCCTGTGCATACAGCCTGCTGATGGGCACATGAACCTGCAGAAACCCCCTCTGCTCGTGAGGCCCCTCCCACTCGATCCAGAGAGCCTTCTCTGGCGGGAACACGGTCTGTACGACCACACACACAGCACGTCCTCCTTCCAGGCAGAATAAGAGCCAAAGGCCTCACTCTGGCCTCCAAGGCCCGATGTGATCTGGCCCCTGGGGACGGATCTGTTCTCACCACCCCTTGCTCCTTGGGTGCCTGTCACAGTGGTTTCCTTGACAGCTGCCAAAAACAGAGCCCAGGTCTTTGCCCCTGCTGTTTCCTCACCCTGCTGCCTCCTCCCCAGGTGGCCCTTCTCAGGGCCTCCTCAGGTCTGCTCCACCATCACCGTGTGCACCCGACTCCATCACTGGCTGACACGCATCATTTTCGCTTACTGCTTCTCCCTCTCTGCTGGAGTATGCACGTCACCAGGGCTTCGTCCCAAGAACACAGGACAGTGCCTGGCACAGAGCAAGTACCCAATAAATGCATGGTGCTTGGGGTTTTTACAGACGTCAGAGAAAAAAAGTATCTGGAGGAATACACTCCCAACTGTTACTGTTGCATGACCTGCAGCTGAAGTGGGGGGGAGGGTATAACGCACTGTTGCACATGACCTGCAGCTGAAGTGGCCGGGGTATAATGCGTGCTTGACGACACCCTCTCCATTCAGTGAGGACGGCGTCTCTCCACCCTACGAAGTCCTCCAGCCCATGCTTCCATCCTCACGCCTTCAAAGACCACATTGCTAATGAAACGAATCTGGATGTAGGTGCACTGAGTGGGAAAGCCAGCACCCACCTGACAGAATTCACCAAGGCTGGACGCCAGTGTGGCCGTCATGGGCTCTATTTCTGAAGCCCTTGTTTTTTAAGAATAATGGATGAGCACATAACCTGCCTTCCCAGGTACCAGATAGAGTCCCCAGACAAGTCCTGGGCATCTCAGCTTCCGCTTCCCCACTGTGAAATGGGAACTGCAAAGGCCTGCTTCAGGATTGCTGGGGTGATCGATCCAGGAATGCAGGCACCGCCGGCCACAGCAAGCGCTCCAGTGTCAGTCGTTATCAGTTCTCGTGCATTTCTTTTTTTTTTTTTTTTTTTTTTGACAGGCAGAGTGGACAGTGAGAGAGAGAGACAGAGAGAGAAAGGTCTTCCTTTGCCGTTGGTTCACCCTCCAATGGCCGCCGCTGCGGCCGGCGCACCGCGCTGATCCTGGCAGGAGCCAGGAGCCAGGTGCTTTTCCTGGTCTCCCATGGGGTGCAGGGCCCAAGCACCTGGGCCATCCTCCACTGCACTCCCTGGCCATAGCAGAGAGCTGGCCTGGAAGAGGGGCAACCGGGACAGAATCCGGCGCCCCAACCGGGACTAGAACCCGGTGTGCCGGCGCCGCAAGGTGGAGGATTAGCCTATTGAGCCACGGCGCCGGCTTCGTGCATTTCTTAACCAGAAGGAACGTGAACTGAAACAGGAAAAGCCCAAGTAATTTCCCCACCCCCTGGGAAACCAAGCAGCAGCCCTCACAGCTTCCCCGGCATCGTACTTATTGATCAAGGTGTCTGTCCCCACTCCTCCAAGGCAACTTGTCTCCAGGAGGGAGGAATAGGACCGTTACCAACTACTCCTAAACAAGAATCTAATTCTCATCAAAAAATAAATAAATAAAAACACACACAGAGATATGCAGATAATTTTAGACGGTCTTAAAGCCCAAGTACTGCTTGGAGTGTTCACTGTGTTCAGGCACCTCACACAGGTTCTCTCTCCCAGTAAACCTAAGGGGCAGACAGCACTTTGTATTTGTTTTGCCAGCGGGGAAACTAAGGCAGAGAGGGAGGAACACAGGTCATCAGTGCACGTGTGGCAGAGCGTGGACGTGACCCTGCGTCCCTCACCACTGTCCTCTGCCCCTCCTTGTCTGCAAGCTCTCAGAAAACACCCGTATGTCCACGCTCTAGGACGCAGACAGGGGCACGCTGCTGTCTGAGACCAGGACTGGGCAACCTTTCTCCTGCCAAGGGCCATGGGCCATACAAAATTCTCAACCTAAAAATCAGCCTGCTGTAATTATTGAATTTCAAGTTCTGCCTGCAGTTTCTTTGCAGAGTCTGACCAGATGATTTCGCGAACATGCTCCCCACCGCTGTTAGAAGTGGCTTGATGCCGGCGCCACGGCTCACTAGGCTAATCCTCCGCCTGCGGCGCTGGCACCCCCGGTTCTAGTCCCACTTGCTCCTCTTCCAGTCCAGCTCTCTGCTGTGGCCCAGGAAGGCAGTGAAGGGTGGCCCAGGTGCTTTGGGCCCTGCACTTGCATGGGAGACCAGGAGGAGGCACCTGGCTTCGGAATGGTGCAGTGCGCCGGCCATGGAAGCCATTTGGAGGGTGAACCAACAGGAGGGAAGACCTTTCTCTCTGTCTCTCTGTCTAACTCTACCTGTCAAAAAAAAAAAAAAAAAAAAAGAAGTGGCTTGTCATTACCTAGTTTACCTTGTCTAATTCTTAAAGCCTGATGGGTGCTTTCCACCCTTTCTTCGTTGAATAAGAAAACCAAGGCCCAGAAGCGTGAGTCACTTGTAAAGTGGCCAGACCAGGATTCAAACCCTGGCGGCCTCCACCTAAGGCCCTGCCTCTTCTCATCACCTCCAGACCTGTCTCGTCTCCTCGGAGGCTGTGCCCGAAGCCCATACCCCTGGTTAAACTTCACTTTGTCACTTACTAGGCTGTGTGACAGCAGGGATTCCAGACTGAAGACTGAAACCAAGTCAGATTGAGACAGTCAGGGAAAGTGAGTCCTGGACAATGCCGGGGAGCTGCTGTTACCCTGTTAGCTGGGAAAATGGCTGCACAGATAAAAATGTCTGTTGGTTTGGAAGTGGGGACTGAATAATGCAGGAGAAACAGTCTGATATGGACTGATCTTAAAAATACCTCAGCAAAAAAGAAGGGGGGGGGGGTAAAGAACAACTGTGGCAAAATCTTGAAAAAATTGGCCGGCGCCGTGGCTCAATAGGCTAATCCTCCACCTTGCGGCGCCGGCACACCGGGTTCTAGTCCCGGTTGGGGCGCCGGATTCTGTCCCGGTTGCCCCTCTTCCAGGCCAGCTCTCTGCTATGGCCAGGGAGTGCAGTGGAGGATGGCCCAGGTGCTTGGGCCCTGCACCCCATGGGAGACCAGGAAAAGCACCTGGCTCCTGGCTCCTGCCAGGATCAGCGCGGTGCGCCGGCTGCAGCGGCGGCCATTGGAGGGTGAACCAACGGCAAAGGAAGACCTTTCTCTCTCTGTCTCTCTCTCTCACTGTCCACTCTGCCTGTCAAAAAAAAAAAAAAAAAAAAAAAAAAAAAATCTTGAAAAAATTGCTAAGTCTGGGTGTCAGACACTATTTTCTCTACTTTTGTCTGAAATCTGACAAGTAAAGATGGTAATGGGGCCAGCATCCTTAGAGTTGGCCACCGCCTGCAAGCACCGGTTCCCTCCCACCTGCAGCTCCCGCTGATGCACTGGGAAAGCAGTGCAAGACGGCCCAAGGGCTTAGTCCCTGCCCCCCATGCAGAGGCCCAATGGGGTGCTGGGCTCCTCCCTTCAGCTCGGCCCAGCCCTGGCCACTGCAGTCATTTGGGAGGTGAACCAGCAGCCGGAACACCTCTCTTTCCTCTCTGTAACTCTGCCTTTCAAACAAACACATCTTCTAAAAAAATGTTGATGGAAATAGATTCGTACCTATCTAAGACAGCGTTTGTGAGGATTCAATCAACACAAAGCGCTCGGCACACTCCGCAGCCCACAGCAGGGTCTCAGTCCCGGCACTACCGACGTCTGGGCCACTTCGCGCTGGGGACTCTGCGCACTGCAGGGTGCTGCATGTCCAGGACCTCACCCACGGAAGTCAGTGGCTCTCCTCACAGCAGAGAGCCTGCTGAACCCCCCGGGGGACGTCACCCCACGCTGAGAACCTCTGCCCTACACACCCAAGAAACAGCGTAAAACACGCCATGCACACCAGTCAGAAGCCTCCTGTACTCCATCACCACCTCCCCACGGCTCGGAGTACATGCAGCTGTAAACACGGTACGTGCACCAGCCCTGTCCTCACCACCCCAGCAGCTGCTAAATTACTCCTCCCTGTCTTCCCTAGGCGTGGAGAGTGACTCTGAAACCCGCCCTCTGAACAGCTGACCACATTTCAAGAAGCACGGTGCCCCGAGCACCCCGGACAGCGCGGTTAGGCCTGTGCATCTCACTGGTTTGGGGGAGGAGTGGACTAGGGGATCCGGTGACTCTGTGGCTGAACTCATGTCACCACCACCACCGTCTTCCCTCACTTTTCCAAGATCCAACTGTGAGCCATCGGGACGACGGAATGGGGTCACCAGTACTGAACACCCACTCTGAGGCAGCCGGCTTCATTGCACCTCCACAACCAGGCAGATGCAGGCTGGGGGCTGGGCCCCAAAACGGAAAGGTACCGCTGCGAGGGCACTCAGGGAGCCAACTGGGGCTCCGACCTGTCCCCCTCAACTCTACCTCGCCCACTGCATCACACCGAACTGGCTCTGCCCTCCCTGACACAGCCTGGCTCCACCCACGGCTAGCACCAGCCCTGCTGCTCCTACCCCACGGTCACAGGACTCCTTCAGAATCGGTCACTGGACGTTCCCCTAGTAAGGCCTTGCAGTGCCCTCCCCACCCTCACCCCCATCCAGAACCACAGGCCTCCCAGCCTAGGCCTCACTTCCCACCGCCTGGCCATTCACTCTGCTTCAGCCACACTGGCCTCGTCACGTCCACTCACAGCCTTCGCAGCAACAGTCCCCTTGGCTGGGACGGCCACTGTGCTGTCCGTCCTTCACCTCACTCCAGCCCTTGCTCGCAGGTGTCCTCCGGGCAGCCTTCCCTAACCTCCCCATCCAGTGCAGCAGGCTCCGCTCACTCGGTCCCCGTCTCTGCCTCTCTTTCCTTCTTAGCGACGACTGCGACTGACATCACATTACAGATTTATTTCTGTCCCCCTCCCTGGAATGGAAACCCACAAGAGGAGCAGCTTTGCAGGTCTGCCCCCTGCTGTACTTCCGGTCTCTAACGCATGGTCCCCACAGAGAAGGTGCTGGATGGATACTTGCTGAACAAGCGAATCAAGGCTCCAGGCTTTCCAGCACCCTGAACTGTCTCACTAAAGACACAGACCCACCAGCATCTGGATGCCGCCCGCACGGCGCTGGCCCACCCCAAGTTCTGTTCTGCCTTCTGGTCCTAGCTACTTCCTTTCAGCTGCAGGGCTGCAGCTGTGTTACTTCTGGTTCCTGAGCTCAGGCTTCCTCACCTGTGCGATGTAGATAAGCACAAGGCCTGCTCCGAAGGGCGGTAAGAGCAGCATGTAAGTCAGCAAGCACGTAAACACTGAGGCCCGATGTCTGTCCAGCACCTGGGGCAGAGCAAGCACCCTAATCTGATACCAGGGAAGCTGTAGTCAGGGGTTGCCGGTTCTTACCTACAAGGGACCAAAGTACTTTGGCTCTGGGAACCAGGCCATCTGCTAACAACTCCTCTACTGGGTGGTTTCGGCACAGAAAAAGCAGCCACAGACAACCTACAACTGAATGGGCGTATCTCAGTTTACAGACAGCAACCACTCTATTTAGAAAAGCAGGAAAGGGCACAGGTGGCTGTTAGCCAATCCCTGGCTTAAACGGAGGCCGACAAGGTCCTTCCAAAGGCTGGACTTCACTTCCTCTTCAACTTTATTTCCCAGCATCAAAACCAGCCCAGGACCTTTGTACTCATTTCCTCCGCCTGGAATGCTATCCCTAGGTATCCACGGGCCTGCTACTTCCCTGCATCCCTCTACTCAAATCTCACCTCCTCCGCAAGGCTTGCTCAGCCACTCCAGCGAAGCCCGGATCACAGCCACGCTGGCCAGGCCTCCCCACCCCACCCTGTTTTACTTGTCTCCACGGCACTCCTCACCATCTGCTCTTTCTCTCTGCCTGCACAAGCGAGTGAGCTCCACAGGGTAGGTCTCTGCCTGTGGCACTGCAAGATGTTCAGCTGCATACCTGACCTCCACCTACAAGACACCAGAAACAACCCTCTAGTTACCCCAACCAGAAACCTCGCCAGATGTTGCCGAATGTCTTCTGGTGAGCAAAATCGCCTAAGTTAACAACTACAGCCCCCGTGTGTCCCCTCTCTTTCTGGAAGCACCTTCGCTCAAAATCTGCATCCTCAGCTGGCCAGCGCAGTGGCGCAGCAGGGCACCACCTGGAATGCCAGCAGCCCAAGTAAGCACCGAGGAAGTCCCAGCTGCTCCACTTCCGAGCCGGCTCCCTGCTAACGCGCCTGGGAAAGCAGAGGAAGAAGGCCCAGATGGGTCCCTGCACCCACGTGGGAGAATGGATAGAATTCTTGGCTCTCAGCTTTGGCCTGGCCCAGCCCTGACCACTGCAGCTCTCTGGAGAGTGAACCAGCAGAGGGAAAAGCTCTCTAACTGCCTTTCAAACACATAAATCTTTTTAACAAAAACAGTCTGTACCCTCCCTGCAGGCCTCCTTACCACGCATCCCCACCCCACTCTGCCCGTGCTGTGCTCCTTCCCTGGTCTCCACCGGTGTCTGCCAAACCTCAGCTCCTTGGCAAGGCTTCCCCGGACCTCTCTAAAGCGGCGTCCCCGTCCGGGGTTAAGTTTTACTTAACATGGGGTTTATTGTCTCCCTCACTAGGGCGTCAACAAAGCCAGAAGTTGTTATCTGTGTGTTGACTGCTGCACACCAGCGCCCAGACTCCCCCCAGATACTTACTGATTCACAATCACAGCCCCTTGTTTTATTTCCACACTGCCTACACGTGTTAATAACATCGGACACTGAGTTCTGTCTCCCGCACAGCAACCCGAACTACCGCTACCCCCCCAGCACCACCCCGAGACACAGCAGGTGTCTGTCAAACGCATTCTACATCAGCACTACGTGGACCAGACAGCAGCCCCACTCGAAGGCTTGCGGAGATGGACTCACTTGCCCATCTCCATCAGTGAGGAGTGCAAGGGCCGGGACTACAATCACAGCCCGGTGCCACCAGCACCTGCAACCCACGGAGCTCGGCAGGCTTCCTCGTGCAAGGAAACCCGCACAGCTTTACCAAGGCGGGAACTGAGGCCGAAAGGGAAAATGAGACCGCGGTCACCGCCGCCTTAATCACAGCCGACTAGTTACTGGGCCCATTTCAGCAGCCCGACACCTTCCTCCGTTACTCATCAATCCCTCACACAGCCAGGGAGGCCAGGATCATCGCCGTCCCGCATTCCACGGAAGACGGAGGCCCACGCAGGGCGAGGGAGCGCCCCGCACAAGGTCACGCCGCGCGTGGGAGGGGGCCTCGCACGCAGCCCGGCAGGGCGACCCCGGCTCACGCGACAGCGGGGTCAGCGCGCTTCGCACACGCCCCAGATTGCAGGGCAAGGCGGAGTCCACAACTCCACCCGGTCCAGGCCAGAGCAACTGGGACGGCAGCCTTCGCCTCTCAGTCCCAAGGGGTCCAGTGGCCGAAACCCAGAAAGGAAAAAAAAAAAAAAAAAAAAACAACCAGGCGGCCCCTCCCCCACTCCGAGCAAGTCACGCGCCCACCCCATCCCCGAAGGCCACACGGAGGCCGCTGAAAATCACGAGCCCTCTCCGCCACCACTCCCCTTCCCGCAAGCAGCCTGCAGACCCGCACCGGGCCGCGGCTGTCCGGGCCAGGGCCGCCGCGCGCGCACCCGCAGGCCCGGGACCCTCGAGGTTCGCCCCGGCCCCCGCCCCTCCGCTAGGTGGACGCCCAACCCAGGGCGCCGTCTCATCGAGTCCCGGGACCTGGAGAGATGAGAGCTGCACGCTGATTGGCCGCAGCCCCCTTCCGCCACTCCCAGCGAACGCTGAGCCCTTTCCGCGAGGGCCGCCCGTACCCCCGGTGTCCCCTTTCCCGTCTTCCCCGCGTCCCCTGGGGCCTCCGGACCTGAACGTCCTCGTTGCGGAGCTCGTCTATGAGCACCGCGATGGGGTAGAGCGAGTCGTCGCCGTCGGCCGCCGCCATTTTGGCTCCGTCCCGTTCCTGTCAGACTGCGGCCAGCGCTGTGCTGAAACCGGGGTAGGGCGGGGCTGTGCTGGGAGGAGGAGGAAAGGCGGGCGTGGGGCCGCCCTAGCCACTCCACAGGGGCTGCCCCACCGTCATTGGGCGCGCTCTGCGGGGCCGAGCCCGTGTTTCTTTGGTCCGAACAAGTGAAGTCCCGCCCACTGCCCATTTGCCATTGGGCGGATGAACGAGATTGGTCTTGCCGGAGCGGAGGAGCGGGGGCTGGGAGGGAGAGGAAGCGGAAGTACGGAGTATCTTAGCGACCAAGGTTGTCCCCGCCTACGTCGCCGCTAACGACGGCCGTGACGAGCAGTCGTTTCTAGCCAGTAAGGGGCCAGAATGGGCGGAGGCGACCCCTGCCTCTCGGCGAGGCTCGGTGGTCGCTTCTGCGCGTGTGCGGTCGTGGCGCCTGACGTCATCTGGCCACCCGGCCGGTGTGCGGGTTCGGGCTGGTCCGGCGGTGGTTCCGCCGGCGGGCGTGCTGATCCCCAACACCGTCGTGCGAGCGGCAGGAGGGACCTTCGGCTTATGCCGGGAGGGCGGTTGGCCTTGCCCCCTGGGGAGCCCCCGGCCGCATCTGGGGACATCCGCCCCGTGGCCGGCCGTGGACGCCCGCGTTCACCCGTCAGACGCCTGCAGCAAGCTCCCTTCCCTCCCTCTGCTCTGGGGGCGTCCCTGGGCCTTCGCGCAGCCCCCGCCCACGGCCCCCTGCGGCGCGGGACCACCCTGAGTGGGGAGGGGGAGAGGCAGGCCGCTGGAAGGGCTGGGCTGGGTCTGGGTATCCCAGAAGCCCCCTTCCAGACGTCCTCACCCACCCCTGCTAGCCCCCCAAAGCTGGGGAGGGGCGTGGGTGCTGCCGTCCGGGCCCCCCACGCTGCCACCCGCGCAGAGCCGGAGCCGGTGTCGGGCTGCCTGGGACGCTGGGCTCGGAACCTGTTAAGTGCTTAAAAGTAGGAATTTTCAAAGGCCCATGAAATGCCACAAAAATCAGAAACCCTTGACTTCAAACTGCCGAATCAAAGCGCTTCGGAAGCAGCTGTGCGGCTGAGCATCAGGGCGCTGGTGAGAGCTGCGGTAGGGAGTTGGCGCGTCTGACCCTCACGCCTTCCGACATCGGTAAAGGACCAGTGGTGTCACCCGCACATCACAGGTGGGGCCGCCGAACCCCAAGTCCTCCTCTGCGTGGATGGTGGTGGTGGCGCCGGGCTTTGAACCTGCGCCGTCTCGCTCCAACGTCCTGCTTGACTGACT
Organism: Oryctolagus cuniculus; assembly: GCF_964237555.1. Classification (NCBI taxonomy): domain Eukaryota; kingdom Metazoa; phylum Chordata; class Mammalia; order Lagomorpha; family Leporidae; genus Oryctolagus; species Oryctolagus cuniculus. Next base: position 6,413,727 of record NC_091449.1, on the reverse strand, counting down.
CAGCTTTCATAAAATGACCCAAGAATTGTACTTACGGGGCCAGCGCTGTGGTGCAGTAACCTGCGGCCTGCAGCGTCAGCATCTCATACGGACACCGGTTCAAGTCCTGGCTGCTCTTCCATGTCCATCCAGCTTCCTGCTAATGTGCGGGGGAAAGCAGCGGAAGCTTGGGCCCCTGCACGCACATGGGAGACCCCGAAGAGGCTCCTGGCTTGGATCAGCCCAGCTCTGGCCCTTGTGGCCATCTGGGGAGTGAACCAGCGGGTGGAAGACCTCTCTTTCTCTCTCTCTCTCTCTCTGCCTCTCCTCCTCTCTCTGTGTAACTGTGACTTTCAAGTAAAATAAATGAATCTAAAACAAACAAACAAAAAAATTAAAAAAATAAAAAGAGACTCTAAAGTACTTGAGCAATTGAACAAATTTGGAGGAATAAGTCGTTTGACAAAAGAGCCTAATTAAGATTTGCTGTTTGTGAATTTCCCACATCTGGCGTAGAGCAATCTAGACAAGGGAATTGCCAAACTTCCTGTAAATAACCAAACAGTAAAAACCTTCAGCTTTGTGGCCAATTCAGTCTTTGTCACAGTAACTCAACTGTATCTCTGTAGTGTGAAAATAGCCATAGAAAATAACACCTGGGACTCCATCTCCCAAAACTTTATATATGGACACTGAATTTGTATGTCATGAAACTTTATACTTTTTTTTTTTTTTAAGATTTATCTGTTTTATTTGAAAGGCAGAGTTAGAGAGGCAGAAACAGAGATAGAGAGGTCTTCTGTCTGCTGTTTTACTCCCCAAATGGCCCCAATGGCAGGAGCTGTGCCGATCTGAAGCCAGGAGCCAGGAGCTTCTTCCAGGTCTCCCAGATGCGTTCAGGGGCCCAAGGACTTGGGTCATCTTCTACTGCTTTCCCAGGCCATACCAGAGAGTTGGATCGGAAGTGGAGCAGCCAGGATTCAAACCAATGCTGGCACTGCAGACAGCAGCTTTACTCACTACACCACAGTGCAGGCCCCAAGAACTTTTTTTTTTTAAACAAGGGAGTGGTAGCTAACTTTTGGGGGGGATGGATAAGCTTATGGCATTGAGTGTAATAATAGTTTCATGGACGGTACTCATCTCCAAACATATCAAGTTGTACACATTGGTGGCCAGCGCTATGGTGCAGCAAGTAATGCTGCTGCCTGCATGCCAGCGTCCCATGTAGTCGCCAGTTCAAGTTTTGGCTGCTCCACTTCCCATCCAACTCCCTGTTGATGGCCTGGGAAAGCAGTGGAAGGTGGCCCCTGCACCCATGTGGAAGACCCGGAAGAAGCTCCTGGCTCCTGGCTTCGGATCAGCCCAGCTCTGGCCATTGCAGCCATTTGGGGAGTGAACCAGTGGATGGAAGCCCTCTTTCTCTCTTGCTCTCTCTCTCTCTCTCTCTCTCTTTCCCACCCTTGTATGCCTCTCTCTAACTCTGCCTTTCAAATAAATAAATCTTTAAAAAAATAAAAGTTGTATACATTGGATAAATATTTTAACATAATTCATATTTCACTGAAGTGGCTTAAAAATAATACTGTATTGCCATATATAATGAACTACTGTTCTGTTAAGTTGTATTATGTTAGTGAAAAGGCTCATATTCCAAATCAAGATGGGTTTAAGTGTCCATATTGGGGAACAGATCTGAGACAGCAGGCTTTATATGTAAACACAGAGGATTTAAGATGCTTGGGGGAGAGATGGATCAGGAGAGAGGAGTAGGAACTACAGGAGTAGAGGGGAAGAGCTACAAGCCCTTACTGGCAGAGAGCAGCCTATAAGGGACTTGATAGAACCATAATTACTATGAGGTCATTAAATCGTTCCCCTTGGAGCTGGACGGCGTTGCTCTCCCTGAGCCTCAGCTGTACAGAGTCATTAATGAAGACCAAATGGCTCCCTAGGCTCTTCTGTGACCACGGTTTCTTTTGGGGATACCAGGAGGGCTGAGTTGTATGTCTGTGTTAATTTTAAGAGAAGGCATACTTCACATGGAAGCATGGATGGGGGCATAGCAGATCCTGAGGACAGAAATGTGTAATTAGCCAACGTTGGTGGGAAAACCCTACGTGGTCAGGGCTATAGATTGGGGTTAGCACCCAGTTCTCTAAGTAATACAAGACCCATCTGATACCTCGGTAAAATATAATAAATAGAGTTGTGCCAAAGCATGCATCTGATACAATGAGAGGATGAAAGTGGAGTAAATGGAGACCCAGAGAAGACTGGAAGGGTTGAGTTGGTTCTGGATACATGGTGGGACCGCCTGGATGACAGACATCAAGACAGGACGTAGGTCTTCCCTGTTATGTCTCACCTGCTCCCAAGAACCTGCCATACGGTTCCATCTCACTGTGATGTCGGCATGGAACTCTTGTCCTGGATGCACACTGTCATGGTCCACACAGCAGTGCCAGCCACAGAGCGCCTCGCGCAAGTGTTTCTTTTTTCCTGAGGATACTTGGAGCCCTATGGCTGAACTCAAGCCAGATTCCACATAGCACAGTTTTCTGTTCTCTACCTCCAGTGTAGACTGCAATTTCTCCTGTCTATCTTCTAGAGAAGAAGAAGTTTTGTCACTGTTTGGGGAAATCAAAGTCGTAAGAGAACTCTAGGCCTTGCCACCAGCGTGAGCTGCCACGTGCCTGTTCTTACTGTAGTGCATCAATAATAGCAGTGTGAATAGATACCTGAGGCCAGACTCAGGAGAAGATGGACTGTCATTCTTCTTGCGAATGAAAGGCAGGGAAAGAGGCCAGAGTGAGGAGGAACAGAGCTCTGTCCAGAGCTTGCAACCTCTGTAGGTGTTGTGGGAGGCACCAAGAATTCTAGTGTTTCAGTGGTCCTGGAGAGGAAAGTATTAACAGGGCAATCATTGTGGCATAGTGTATTAAGCCTCTGCCTGCAATACTAGAATCCCATATGGGTTCAAGTCCCGGCTGCTCCACTTCCAATCCAGCTCCCTTGTAATGCTCCTGGGAAAGCAATGGAGGATGGCTCACGTGCTTGGTCTCCTGCACCCACATGGGAAACCCAGAAGGAGCTTCTGGCTCCTGGCTTCATCCTGACCCATTCCCAGCCATTGAAGCCATTTGGGGAGTGAGCCAGCTGATGGGAGATCTGTGTCTCCTCCCTCTCTTTCTGAAACTCTGCCTTTCAAATAAGTTTCAAAAAATCTTTAAAAAAAGCAAACTTAAAAAAAGAGCACATGGGATTACTGCAAGAGAACAGAGTTCATCACTTGTTCACAACTCACTTTCCCGTGTCAGGGCTCTGAGCGAAGATTTGTGATGATGCTGATCTGAAGAGCAATGCAGAAGCCTCTAAAGCATCTGCTCCTGAGTGAGAGATGAAGCTGTGGATGAAGGGAGAAGAATCCTGTCTCATGGAGCATTTATGCTCCATCAGATCACAGCAAAGGCCCATGGGTGAAAACCCAGTTGAGGATCACATGTAGATCAGCCTTCTCTGAGTTTCTGCAGGAAGGAAAAGGATGAAAATACATTTTAAAATCTACTTTGCAAATGAGTGATATGGAAACAATACAGGCCTTTATTAACTTGGTGACAAAAACCCAATGTATTTATAGGTTAATAAATATCTGCAATTTGCTTAGAGCAGACAGTGAGAACTGAGTAGCAGCACCCTATTCTTTGTCTTTCTGTGTCAGAGTGGCATGACACATAAGAACAAAGGTGAAACACTGAGCATTAGGTGCTTGACTGTTCAGCCCTGGGCTCTCCAAGGATTACCCTTTTGATTGCCCTTTGCATAGGGCCTCAGGCCCCCAACCCCTGAGGATCTCAGCTTTTGAGCCTGACTCTCCGAAAAAGGAGAGCCCTCATGGGGCGGCCAGTAAAAAAGGAATCAGAACCTGGGACAGTTCTCCCAGAATGTGGTAGGCTGGTCATGGAAACTAAAGGGCGGTGGCCTGTAATGTGTCCTACCAGTCAGTAGGTGGCGTGAGAAGTACTGGAGGGCTACTGGTTAGCTTTGAAGAGTTTCCAAGCGTCAACTGGGCACTGTTCCTTTGAGATGGCTCCTGGCCTGCACGATGTGTCTTAGGGGATGCTGCATGTGATGGGATTTGGTAGCTACAAATCACCATATGTGGCTGAGCCTTCCCATTACAGGCATAGAGCATCTGATGTTGCATCCTAATTCCTCAGACGCTCCCTCAGAGTCTAGTCTTGCAAGAATCCACCCATGAAGATCCATTTCCTCTCAATTTCCTATAAGATCTCTTTGCTCCTATGTCACATGTAACTCGGGCTCTTATAGCCCACCTTGGAGAGCTTGCTCAAAACAAAACAACTGAGGTAACTTTCTCTGCCAACAAAAGCTAATGCCTTCCACTTCTCGCCTGTTTCCGTGTTCCTACCAGAGGCTATGCAGTTCTAAGGCCTCTGTGTACCTTGGGGTTGACACTGGAGGGAAGGAAAAGTGAAAGCTCAGCGTTCTGGATAAAAGTCATGCATGAGCTTGGGAATGTAGGACTGTAGGGAGGAAGAGTGTGAAACCATTCCTTACCCTTCATAAGGGTCACGGCTGACACTTCTTTAATACAAGACAGGATCACAGGAGAAAAGCATAGCAGACCTGTTTCATCAAATTTCATGGGACACAGAGCCTTTAGAAGCAGAGACCCAAAACTCAGGGAAGCCACTATTATTCCTTGTCCCTTTGGCTTCCACAGCTCCTGTTTGGGTGATCTGTAACTTCAAATTAAGCTAGCATTTAGGAGGGCTTCATTATGTAGCCATGCCTGACTGAATCATTGGCTATTGATCACTAACCCCAATCTGCAGCTCCCACCCCTCCCCGAAGTCAGGGGTGGGGACAGGAGAGTTGGAAGTTCCCACTTTCAAGTATCTTACTTATATGAAATGTTCCCAAACCCCTGAAACTGAACATTTGGCAGAGGATAGCAGTCAAAACCTTAGCTGAGCATTCAACAGCTCTTTGACCTTTCTTTTAGTACACCTCATATCCAGGGTCTATGGCGGGGGGTTGAGGGTGTGGGTAGTAAAGGCAGAATGGATGCTGAATGGACAGTGGGTTTCCTTGTGGGGTGACAGAAGTATTCTGTTCCTAGTGGTGATGGTTGGATGATATTGTGAATGCAGCAAACGGTACTGACTTGTACTTTCTGGCATGATGAATGCTATGTTTTGTGTGTATTCTAACCAATAATAAAAGCAATGAGACCAGGCTGAAGAACCTCTCAATGGAAAATCTGATCACATGAGAATAAACTGCAGTACTATTATATGACATACCAGGAGCAAAAATCCATGAAGTCATTGCAGAAGGGAGAAAGGAGAAACCTCTTATTTGCAGAGGAATAAAACTAATGTTCATCTAAAAGATAGCAAAGAATGTGTTACTTACCTTGACTTTTAGCTTGGCGACAGTAACCAGGACCCATGATCTTCTCCTGTTGCCTTTGACTTTGCCTGCTAACTTGTAGCCATGGTGTGTATCTCCATCCAAGTCAGTAAGGCTAGTGTCCAGATCATCAATTCCAACTAGGAACTTTATTGCCTGGAAGATGGCATTCAACACGATGGCCAGATGCCAAGTGAAAAGACCACTGAGGGAGAGGCTGACACCTTCAGCACCTTCTTCAGTGAGACTGGTGCTGGCAAGCATGTGCCCAGGTAAATGTTTGTAGACCTGGAATTCATGCTCATTGATGAAATTCAAACTGGCACCTACCACCAACACTTTCACCCCAAGCAGCTCATCACTGGCAAGGAAGATGAAGCCAATAACTATGCCCATGGACACAGTTAACAAGGAGGTCATTGACCTCATCCTGAACCAAATTCTCAAGCTGGCTGGCCACTACACAGGCTTTCAGGGCTTCTTGGTTTTGCACAGCTTCAGTGGAGAAACTGGTTCTGGGTTTACCTCCCTGCTAATGGAACAGCTCTCTGCTCATTAAGGCAAGAAGGCCAGGCTGGAATTTAATTTACCCAATCCCCCTGGTTTCCACAGCTGTAGTGCAGTCCTACAACTTCACCTTCATGTGCCTCATAGTAGACAATAAGGTCATCCGTGGCATGTTGTAGAAATCTCTATACTGAACACTCAAACTACAGCAAGCTGAGCCACCTAATTCTCTGGACTGTGTCCTCCATTACTGCTTCTCTTTGATTTGACAGAACCTTGAATGTTAACCTGACATAATTCCAGCCCAGCCTGGTGGTGCCTTATCCCCACATCCTCTTCCCCTTGGCTACATCTGCTCCTTTCATCTCTGCTGAGAAAGCCTACCACAAACGGCTTTCTGTAGCAGAGATCATCCGTGCTTGATCTGAGATGGTGAAATGTGACCTTTACCATGATAAATATGTGGCTTGCTGCCTTTTGTATCATGGTTGTTACTGGACAGAATATTCAAGCCCTTGCTGCTCTCCACTGGACAGTCAATTCGCCTGAGAACACAGTTGATAAGAGGAAAAGGTTGAAGAAAGAATGATCTCTGGATCCTAAGTGTGCTTTTCCTTCCAAGGGTTTTTAAAGGGCCAGGGCTGCTGCAGGTGGAGGTTAGAAAAAATAATGAGTCCAGTTAATTAACAATCGAGTAGATCCTCAAACTGTGTTCCAATGATGGTCCATCTGGAAGATCCAGAGAGTCAGCCAGGTGGAGGCTTCCTGACCATGGAGCTCAGCTGCCCCCAGCTGATGGCTGAATACTCTCTCCTTATTGGATGTGAGGTCTGCCATTCCAAGGCATTTCCTCTCGGGAGGCGACTGAAGTTCCCATTATTTATGAATCACAGCTAATTCACAACACCAGTAGCTGGCCCGTGTCATCCAAGGCATGAAAGGGAAGGCCGGATGCCTCCGTTACAGTTATATGGTGACATGATTCCCAGAGATGTCAATGCTGCCACTGCCACCATGAAGACCAAGCGCAGCACCCAGTTTGTGGATTGGTGCCCCACTGGATCAAGGTTGGCATTAATTACCAGCCTCCCGCTGTGGTCCTGATAGAGAACTGGCCAAGGTACAGCAAGCGCTATGCATGCTGAGCAACACCACAGCCATTGCTGAGGCCTGGGTTCACCTGGACCACAAGTTTGACCTGATGTATGCCAAGCAGACCCTTGTTCACTGGTACATGGGTGAGAGGATAGAGAGGAAGAGTTTTCTGAGGCTTGTGAGTACATGACTGTGCCAGAGAAGGATTATGACAAGTTGGTGTGGGTTATTTTGAATGACAGAGTGAGGAGAAAGGAAAAGCATACTAATTTTCTATTCCTTTCAGCCCTGCAAGTCATCATAATCACAGGACTTCAACTTTTCTTTTTTTTTTTTTTTTTATTTTGACAGGCAGAGTCAGTGAGAGAGAGAGAGAGAAAGAGAGAAAGAAAGGTCTTCCTTTTCCATTGGTTCACCCCCCAAATGGCCACTACGGCTGGCGCACTGCAGCCAGCACGCTGCGCTGATCCGAAGCCAGGAGCCAGATAATTCCTCCTGGTCTCCCATGCGGGTACAGGGCCCAAGGACCTGGGCCATCCTCCATTGCCTTCCCGGGCCACAGCAGAGAGCTGGACTGGAAGAGGAGCAACCGGGACAGAATCTGGCGCCCCAACCAGGACTTGAACCTGGGGTGCTGGTGCCGCAGGCAGAGGATTAGCCAAGTGAGCTGTGGTGCTGGCCAACTTCAACATTTCAACATTAGCTGACAGCCACTAGTTTTCCTCACTCAATTATGACTATGTCTGATCTTTCCATGTGCACCTGTAAATCTTTTTAAAAAATGCATTTATTTTATTTATTTGAAAGGCAGTTACAGAGAGAGGACAGACACAGAGAGAGGTCTCCCATCCACTGGTTCACTCCCCAAATGGCCACAACAGCTGGAGCGGGGCCAATCTGAAGCCAGGAGCCAGGAGCTTCTTTCAGGTCTCCCATGTGGGTGCAGGGACCCAAGCACTTGGGCCATTTTCCACTGCTTTCCCAGGCCATCAGCAGGGAGCTGGATCAGAAGTGGAGCAGCCAGGACTCAGACTGGCACTCATATGGGATGCCAGTGCCGCAGGCCAAGGCTTAACCTACTATGCCACAGTGCTGGCCCTTGAAGGGAAAACTTTAAGGAAACAATTTTTTTAAATGATAGCAGAATGTTACAAGTTTTCAAAAGAGTATGATGTTCAATTCATATAAAAATAGTTTGAGTCCATGCTAAAATAAATTGGACAAATCAAAGTATCACTTAGTGATTTCTTATAAAACATAAAGGGTCAAAAGCACACATACAAATGAATAACTCTAGTAGACAGCATCACAACCAAATAAAACAACTCATCACCATTAGTAAAAAATATGTGTATCATGTGCCTCTGATGTGATGCACTAAGAGTCATGTGATTTTCTCTGTGTAAAAATTCTCAAATGTTGAAATTGAGACTAAGAATGATGGAAAAGTCAGAGAAATCCACAGGAGGATATTGAACAGAATAGCATAAGCTCCAAAATCGTCAGTTTCACTAAGAGACCAAACAAAAAAAAATTCTGTCAATTGATGTAGATTATGGGGCAGTTGTGGTGCGTCTGGCTAAGCCGCTACTTGGGACAGTGGCATCCCATATTGGAGTGCCGGGTTGAATCCCCCCTCCTGTACTTCCAATCCAGCTGCATGCTAATGAACAGCCTGGGAGGTAATACATGATGGCTCAAGTGTTTGGCCCTCAGCCACCCATGTGGAAGACTGCAGTGGAGAGATGGGGTTCCAGGCTCCTGGCTTCACCTTAGCCCAGCCTGGCTGTTGCAGTCATTTGAGGAGAAAACCAACCAGGAGATGAAAGGTCTCTCATTCTCTCCTATTTCTCCTCCATGACACACACACAACCCCTTCAAATAAAATGGAAATAAAGAGATTCTACATAGATTTCAAAATTTTTTGCACCCAATTAATCTTATCATGAATTCTATCATCCATGAACTTTTGGAAGTATCCTCATCTGTGCGTGCGTGCGTGTGTGTGTGTGTGTGTGTGTGTATTACCTAACAAAGATTTCTCTCTGGTGTACAATAGCTGATGTTTCATGAGACTTAAGAATAGCCTAAAAGTCCATATATCTGTCATGTCTCTCAGAATGAATTTGCCAATAACCAGGGTGAACTTAAGTTCACTGGCAAACAGTTTTCTCTGTTCATTACATTTGTAATGTTTTTCTCTAATGTGTTTTCTGCTGCTTGTAAGCAATGAAGGATAGATGAAAACATTCCCATATGTATTATAAATATCTGTTTTAACGCTTGGGGAAAATCCACAATTGAGAATCAAGCTTGGGTATACTTCTCAATTTGATTAAGTCATAAATTTTCAGTTTGAAATCTGCAGTTCAGCCTGCTGTGACTGAAAATGTAAACAAAATCCATTTTCAAAACATTTCATATTTGAAAATATTTCAAAAGTTTGTGGAAATGCATGTCACATAGAAACAAGATATGGATTTCAATTCTTTTTTTTTCATCAAAATGTACTTATCAGGGTTGGCACTGTGGTGTAGTGGGGTTAAGTCGCCATCTGCAGCACCAGCATCCCATATGGGTGCCAGTTTGAGTCCCAGATGCTCCACTTCTGATTCAGCTCCCTGCTAATGTGCCTGGGAAAGCAGTGGAAGATGATCCAAGAGCTTGGGCCCCTGCACCCACATGGAAGACCCAGAAGAAGCTCCTAGCTCTTGGCTTTGGCCTGGCCCCATCCTGGCCATTATGGCCACTTGGGTAGTGAACAAGTGGATGGAAGATCTCTCTGTGTAACTCTTACTTTCAAATAAATAAATCTTTTTTGAGGGAAAAAAAGACAAAAGTTATCTCTTAATTCCATGTTCCCATAATATATTTGTACTCCCTTTGTACAGGTTTCCCACATAGACTATGTTTTGTTTTGTGTGTGTGTGTGTTTGTTAACAGATTTCTCCCTGTGGGCTTCAGTGCACATTTGAATGCCACAGGTGGCAAGAGAGTTTTGAGAGGTGTCAGAAACTCAGGAGAGACAAGTGAGGGATGGTGCTCTTTTTATCTTCTCAGTCCAGATAGGAAACAAATAATTTACCACAAACACTTCTTGGGGCGCATCCTCAGACACTGGGATTCCTTTGACCCACTGAGCTTAAAGGAAATGATCTTTTTCTGCACCATTCCTTGCCTGGTTACAAGCTAGAGGATGAAAAAAGTTAGACTAAGTGAGTTGGGGTCCCTTAAGTCCAGGCTTCTTTTTGTGCTAAACTATTCCTGATAAATCAAGGGCCACAGGAAAATCCTTCCACCTTCTCAGAACATTTGAGGGAGACTTTAAAGAAACATGCTCGGAGCTGGCGCTGTAACGTAGGGGGTTAAGCTGCCATTTATAGCACCCTCATCTTATATGGTTCTGGTTCGAGTCCTAGATGCTCCACTTCCAATCCAGCCCCCTGCTAGTGCATTTGGGAAAACAGCAGAAGATGGCCCAAATGCTTGGGCTCCTACACCCACATGGGAGACCTGGAAGAGGCTTCTGGCTAAATATTTAAAAAAAAAATACTCCATTAGAACATGACTCTATAAAAGTACAGGTGACTTTAAGATTTTTTTCTTTTAATTTGAAATGCAGAGTTAGAGAGGAGAAGAGGGAGGGAGGGACAGAGAGAGAGAGAGAGACAGACAGAGATCTTCCATCTGCTGGCTCACTCCCCAATACTTCCCAAAGGGGTGCAATGGACAGGGCTGGGCCAGGCCAAAGCCAGGAACTTCTTTGGGGTCTCCCACATGGGTGACGGGGCCAAACACTTGGGCCATCTTTCACTGCTTTCCCAGGCACATCAGCAGGGAGCTGGATCAGAAGTGGGGCAGCTGGGACTCGAACTAAGTGTTTATATGGGATACCAGTGCTGGGGGCCCAGATTTTTTTTATAAGAGGTCAGGAGGGGACCCACCACCAGGGACAAAGGGATAAGAGAAGGGGTGTGCTCCCAGTCTTAGCTCCAGTGAGAAATGCAGGGGCCTCCCAAGTGCTTTCACTGCAAAGGCAGTGGACACTTCACCAAGGATTGTTGAAAAGGACCCCCCCACACACAAGGGGACACGTTCTACTTGCATTAGTCACTGGAGATCTGACTGCCTGTGGAGGCCAAGATAGATGTCCCACACATGACTGAAGGGTCCCCGGGCTCTCCCTACAGGCTCTGGTAACACAAACCAGATGTACCTACGAGCCCCGTGGTGGTCCTCCCAGTGGGAGGAAAGCCTGTGCTCTTGCCTCTAGACCCAGGAGAACAAGCTTCTCTGCTCTGCAAACCAGCGTTGGCCTCCTCCTCTCATGGTGACCACAAGGTGTCTCAGGGTGAGGAGTTAGATGGTTTACTAGCAGGTAGGTCAGGTCCCTTTAAGAGGGACAGAATGCTTGCTTTTCCCCAGAAGCTGCCTTAGCAAGACCACAGTGCGTCTCACCTGCTCCGAGCATCTGGTTCTATTTTGAGGATAGAAAGATGAAATTAGCAATTCCACCCTTCTGTTGTTTTTTTCTGTTTTATCAGGAGCAGGCCAGACAGGATTACAGTTCTGGCTCTCTGGCGGGTTCTGTTCCTCCCCTGAATTGTGCTTAGAAGACCCCACTTTGACTAATTTCCCGGGTTTGCTTCCCTTGGAATTCCCCCTCCTGCCTACTGTTTCCAGGAGCCTTTTGACTTAAATAAATCTTGCTTTGTTAAAAAAAATTCTCATGAAAGACTTCCCACATTTGAAACATTGTTTTCTTACAGAAACCCTCAGCTTTAAATGAAAATTAATCCAGGATTTGCTGTCTTGTTGATCTTGTCCACCAGTGAGATTCAGGTTCTCTCTCATAAGCACTCTCTTAAAATTTCTTCACAGACACGCTTTTGCTCAAATTCATGAACACTTTGCCAGACTTCCCTGAAATCAAAATCTTCAATGTTACAGCACTTATCTCTTACTAGCATCACTGGTTTGTGTAATTCTTTGTGTTTGTCGTCTTCTCCTCCTGCTCGACTTTGTAGCTGCTTTTTTTTTTTTTTTAAGGGAAAGAGTTTATTGGGGAAAATCCAGCAGACCGGAGGGAAGGGGTGAAGAGGGAAAAAAGTAGAGGAGAGTATGAGAGAGACATAGAGGAGAGGAGCTAGCGAGGAGAGAAGAGACGAGAGAAGAGAGAGCAAGCAGGAGAGAGCAGAGAGCAGGAGAGAAGAGGGTAGCTGCTTTTATCATTATCTTCTGCTTTAAGCATCCTTTAAAGGTGAAACGAAACCCAACCATTTACAAAAAAAAAAAATAAATTATTTAAGAATGTATGCAGGGGCCAGTGCTGTGGCATAGTGGGTAAAGCCACCATCTGCAGTGCCAGCATCCCATATGGGCTCCTCTGCTTTTCCCAGGCCATGGCCTGGGAAAGCAGAAGATGGCCCAAGTATTTGGGCCCCTGCACCCACGTGGGAGACCCAGAAGAAGCTCCTGGTTCCTGGCTTCGGATCGGTGCAGCTCCAGCCATTGCAGCCAACTGGGGAGTGAACCAATGGATGGAAGACCTCTCTCTCTCTCCTCTCTTCTCCCTCCCTCCCTCCCTCCCTCCCTCCCTCCCTCCCTCCCTCTCCTCTCTCTGTGTAACTCTGACTTGCAAATAAAGAAATAAAATCTAAAAAAAAAAAAACAAAACAAAACAAAACAAAACAGAAGAGTAGAAGGAAAGAGAATAGGAGGGAGGAGGGGAATATCATTAACTTCTTAGACTTCCATCTACGAATCATATTGAATGTTAAAAACTAATTACAATTTAAAAATGGGAATAGTAATGCTATATAACCAATGATGTCCTTAGATTACACACTTCCTAGGGCCCTGCCTTGTGTTGGGGACAAGTCCTGTCTTCCCGCCTCGACCCATGCCTACCCCGGGAATCAGTGTGACCCACGGAGGGACAGGGCTGCACTCCCTGGACACATGGCACAGACAGGCCCCCTTGGGACCAGGGGTCATGGGCCAGTGATTCCTGGGGGAAAAGTTTTGAACATAGCAAGGTCAGGGTGGTCTCCCTCCATAGTGGAGGAGTGGCCTGGGGTCCCTTGCTCCTCAATGTCCCAGTGTATGTTGTGATTCTATGTGGATCACGTCAGCCCTGCATTGGGGCCCTCACGTCTGACACTGTCCTCTCCACTTGTGGAGCCATGAATGTTAGAACGCTGGGCCTAACGACACTGGGTGCAGATAGTTCACGTAAAACCTACTGGAACGTTGATTGCTCTGGAAAACCGCTAAGACAACGCACTATAGACCTCACCAAGGAGCCTCTCTGCACATCTCCACCCAGCTTCTCAAGGTCCCTGTGGCGCTCTGCACCTCCCCAAACAAGCTGCCTGCTGCTCAGACAGAATGAAGCCTGGCTGCAAACCCCCACCCTCTGTCTGGGCAGCTCAATGTCCACTGTCTCCCCCATTTCTGTGCCACCTAGAATAAAGTCTGCTCTAACTAGCCACCTCCTTGCCTTCGAACCCCAAGATCCTAAACCTAACAATGAGTATGCCCTGTCGCACGGGCTCTGCAAAGCAAAGAAGAACCTGGCAGATCTGAGCTTCTCCCAGCTTCCATCCCCTACCCCTGAGCCAGTGACCTGGAGGCCAGGGAACCTGCCAGCCTGGAGAGTGGACGCCCCCATGGCAGCTGAGCGTGCCAAGGGCACAGGGTGAGGAAGCTATCACAGAGGGCCTGCCTGTCCATTGGTTGAACTCTGGAGGGCAACTTGGCCTGGACTGACCCAGAGTCGGTTATGGACACCCTGCCTTCTGGAGCCATCTCTCAGTCCCGAGAGGAAGCAGAGGGGGAGGCTACTGTGACTTCAAGGGAGGGGCTCCCTCGGCGGCATCCCCTTGGCTAGAGAAGAGTGGGGCCAGGGAGTCTCCTCAGGAAGCCTCCTGCTCCCTGCCTGCCCAGCAGAGGCTGCTGTGAAGCCAGGGCCCCACCCCACCTCACCTGGTACTTCCCCTAGACAGAGCTATTACAAGGGAGACGCCCTCCTCTCCTGGCTGATAAACCCCTCCTAAAACACCAGAAAAGTCCCACAAGAAGTGCAGCAACATTGGGGGAGATGTGGCTGGGGCCAAGAGGGGCAGGGGAGGTGGTGGCCTCTCAGGAGCAGGGCCCTCAGAAGGGTGGGAGGATGTCTCATACCCCCGCCCCCAGCCCCTGGCTCACAGGCTCTGCAGCCCTTGACTCCATCCTCTCGGCTTCTTGAGGGCTTTCTGCTCCAGGCACTTAGGGGCATCTCAAAGGTGTGGGCACAGGCTCCAGGTCCCAGGGAGGAAGAGACCTGGGCCAGGCTCCCACATCCACACACAAGCATCTATTTACAGAGATGCCTCAAAATACATACAAATACACAGCCAAGCATGCGCCCATGCCCATAAACGTATGCACACGTGCACACAGTCACAGACCATTCCACAGAGCAGCCTGACACCCCAGCATCCCTGGGGGCATCTGAGGACCCTAGGGAGGGGGCGCACCCATTTTCCCAACAAGTGCAGGCTCTCTCTGCACACTAACCTTGGATGGGCACAGCAAGAGGAGCAGGGGCAGCTTGTTCCAGGAGCTCTGAACATGAGAGCAGGATCCTGCGACTGAAACAGTCAATTTCTACCCCTTCCCCTCCTCCTATGCCAGCCAGATGTGCTAGTTGTCTATCACATCCATTCTCTTCTCCTGCATTAACAAGAGAATCTCCACCATGGGACGGGGCACACGGCATCTCAGCTAGACTCTATCTTCCAGTGACCAGTGCAGCTCCTGGTGGCTCAATGACTAAGTCCTGGCCAGTGAGTTGCCACAAAAGTAACTCTGCCCTTTCAGCCTCATGCCCTTATCAGGAAAGGGTGTATCCTTCCCTTGCCTTTCTTGTCTTCTTCCAGGCTTGGATGGCACACGTGATGATGGGAGCAGAAGCAGCCACTCTGTACTCAGATTTAGAGTGTGTACGAAGGAAAGCAGAGTGGTGCTTCTAGCTTGGGGCCATCTCTCTGTAGACAACGGAGTTAGAAACAAGCTTTTGTGCTGTTGCACAAACCCCTGTTCTCTTAAGTACAGCATCTTAGAATGTGCTCCAGCAAACACATCCCCTGCCCCCCACAAGGCAAACCAAAAGGCCTTAATGTCCTTTCTTTGGCCCAGGACCAATTCATGACCCCCTCCTGACCAAAGAGGGGCACAGCAGACGCTGGGGCTGTGTGGCCCAGGGGAAGGGATGAGGGAGGGGGAGAAGCAGAACGATGCAGAAGCCTCCTGTCAGTCTTCTTCCCCACTGCTCTCCAGGTGCCCCCTACTATGCAGCTCCCATCCCACCCTGAGAGCCCAACTCGTGGCCTTGCAAGGACTGAGACAGAAATATAAATGGAAAGAATGTGGAGGCCAACTTTGGAACAAAAAGGAAGAGTCCCCAGGACTCCCCAAGCCCAGGGCCCGTGTCAGCTCACACAAGGGAAGGTGGGGAGCACAGAATCCAGCAGATGCTCCCAGCAGAGGGACGTCCTGTGGGGCAGGAGGGTGGAGTCCTCAGCTCCCTGGGCCCAGCACTTCCGAGGACAGGCAAAACCTCCACCAGTACCTTTTCCAGCTGGACGCCTTCTCATTCCCTCCACTCCTAGGCATCTCCTTTTTTTTAAATAAAGATTTTATTTATTTACAAGTCAAAGCTACAGAGAGGGAGGCACACACACACACACACACAGGTCTTCCTTCTACTGGTTCCCTCCTCAAATGGTTGTAATGGTCAGGGCTGGCCAAGTCAAAGCTAAGAGCCAGGAGCCTCATCTGGGTCTCCCATGGGAGTGGCAGATGCCCCAAGCACTTGGGCCTCCTCTGCTACCTTCCCTGGTCATTAGCAGGGAGCTGGATCACAGGGGAACGGCAGGGACATGAACTGGTGCCCAAATGGGACACCAGTATCCCAGGCAGAGGCTTAACCTGTTAGGTTAAGCTGGCCCCCTGGATGTCTCCTCTTGCTCCTGAATCCCAATGTATCTATTCACAGCCTGGGTCCTCCTGGAACACCCCCTAACCCACCGCAGGTGCGGAGCTCCTGGATGGGAATGGTGGGCTTCGCCCCAGCCAGGCTGCTGCCCCTACTTCTTCCAATTCTTGAAGGCTCCCTTCTCCCAGCCTGCCCCCGCCCTGCCCCTACCAGTGATCACCATGCATTCCCTAGGGGCATTTCGAAGCTTCAGCATTCTTGATTGGCAAAAGGGCTGCCTAGACAGCTAGGTCTGCTCTCTCTCCTACAGGAAGGATTTTTCTGTTCTTTTTGAAGGAAAAAGGCTGACCCTTGATTGACAAGCGATTAGACAGAAGCTCTCCCCTTCCGCCACTCAGGACCCACCTAGCGGCCAAGAGGGTGCAGGAAGATAACATCCGGGCAGCTCCTACCCCTATCCTGCCATGTGTGGGTGCTGGAAGCTCACACAGCCTTTGTTTGCTGTGGCGTCCAATCTGCCCCTGGCAGCGAGTGACTTGGGGTCGGGACCGAGCTCTGCTGGCCGCCTGCCCCCAAGCTCTGGGGCTCCAGGTAGGGGTTGTCGAGCAGGTAGCGGAACTGGTCATAGTTCCTGAGCAGGTACTTGGGGGCATACATGTGCTCGCTGGGGTCGGCGGGTGGGTACTTCCACTGCGAGCCATCGAACCAGCCCCCGGTACGGACCAAGCTGCGGATGTAGTCGAGGTCGCGCTTGTCCTCGAAGTTGCCCCAGCGTGGCAAGTCGCCATTCTGCGCGGACACGAGCTTGAAGTAGATGCCCTCGGGCGTGAAGCACCAGGAGCAGTGCCAGCCAGCGAAGTGCAGCGGGCTGCCGAGCGCCCACTGCACCAGGGTGTGGCCGGTGCGGTTCTCGTAGGCACGGAAGTCGGGCATGTGGTAGTACTGGTGGCGCCGCAGGTGGATGCCGTCCAGCCGGTACACGGCCCGCAGCATGTCCACCGTGCAGCCCGACACCACCTCCAGGCTGCCCGGCTGCTTCCAGAAGAAGCCGTAGAGCGACTTGCGCAAGTGGAAGGCGAAGGGCTCGGGCCAGCCGTCGTAGAGCTTGAGGAAGAGCAGGCCGTCGCGCGCGGGGATCTCGTCCGCGTCGTCCAGGATGAACACGTCGTCGGGCCGCACGTTGCGCAGGCGCGCCACGCCGTCCCGCGTGAGGAAGGTGCGCAGGTAGTCGTCGGCAATCCAGCCGTCCATACGGCCGCCGGGCGGGAAGTGGTCCAGGAAGACGTAGAGCACCTTGTGGCGGATGTAGGCGTAGGTGCCGTTGGTGAGCATCTCGCGGAACCTGAGCGGCCGCGGCTCGCCGTGGGCCGTGAAGTTGGACTCACACACCACGAAGGCGTCCACCACGTCGCCCAGCTCGTGGAAGCGCACGTGCAGCAGGTCGAACTCGTGGTTGACGTTGAGGGCGTTGATGACGCGGCGCGGCACGGCCCGGGGCGCCAGCTGCTGCTTGGTGGGCAGGTTGGAGTAGTGCACCATGGCGGGCACGCCGCAGCTGGGCCCGTGCCAGCCGGCCAGGCACGCGCAGCTGCCCGCCGGCCCCGGAGCTTTCCGCGGCGCAGCAGGGCGGGCTTCGGCCCCTTCGGGCTCCAGCATCCTGGTGCCGGGCTTGAAGCAGACGCCCCCCGCATGGGAGCGCACGAAATACTTGTTGGTGACCTCTGGCAACACGAAGTCCACCCGATGCAGCTCCTTGGCCCTGCGGGGCGCCGGTGGCAGCAGGGGCGAGCGGAAGTACAGCGGGATGGCCTGCCGGCTGCCGGCCGCGGGCGTGACGGGGGCGCGGCTCCAGAGCACGCAGGACATCAGGTCGGGGCAGAGCGAGGCCCCTTTCCAGGGGAAGGGGACCGAGGACAGGCCCTTGAAGTGCAGGAAGGAGATGAAGCACAAGCTGGCCACGCAGAGCGCGAGTAAGAACCTGCAGCGTCTGCTCTGCGACCCCCGCAGTCCCCCGCGAAGTCTCACGCCCCATCCCGGGCTCTGCCGGTGCTGGCAGCCAGCGCCCCGCATCGCAGGCGGCGCGGGGGTCCTGGTCTCCCACACCCCAGCCGTGCGGAGGGATCCACGGCCCGTGTGGGACCCGTGCAGAGGCGAGTGGTGTGTGTCTTCTGGTAAAAATTCTTTGATCCCAATTTTAGCACAGATATCTGAAAGATAATAAAGAACCACAGGCTTCAGGTTAACTCAGGTTGGAAGAGGAATATAACACTAAAATGATACTTTCATTGAAGAAATAAAAATTCCTAGCCAAAAACTCAAAACATTGAATACAATGTGACTCGAATTCTTCAACAGAGGATAATTACGTTTATTTCAAGTTAAGGGAACCCTACTTAAGATGCTCTGTGAAAAAAAAATCACACACGCACAAACACTAGGTAAATTTTAAGAGGCCTGATAGTGTGTTTGTCCACCATCACATCAAAATATATATGAACTAGAAGAAAAATCTCATATTTTAAGATAAAATATATTGTAAATATGCATATTTATTTCATAATAACTTAAAGAACATCATTTTAAGAACTGATGGTCAGCGCCGCGGCTCAATAGGCTAAACCTCCACCTAACGGCGCCGGCACACCGGGTTCTAGTCCTGGTCGGGGCGCCGGATTCTTTCCTGGTTGCCCCTCTTCCAGGCCAGCTCTCTGCTGTGGCCCGGGAGTGCAGTTGAGGATGGCCCAAGTGCTTGGGCCCTGCACCCCATGGGAGACCAGGAGAAGCACCTGGCTCTTGCCTTCAGATCAGCGCGGTGCGCTGGCCGCAGCGCGCCGGCTGTGGCTGCCATTGGAGGGTGAACCAACGGCAAAAGGAAGACCTTTCTCTCTGTCTCTCTTTCTCACTATCCACTCTGTCAAAAAAAAAAAAAAAAAAAGAACTGATGGTAAATAATGCATAAACCTTTTGTCATGAATATGAAACATGAAAAGGAATTAATGTGTAAAACTAAAATGGTAATATTAGGAAGAATACAATAAAAATAGCGGAAGAATAACAACATGTACCTTGAATACCTATTGTAAAACTATCTACTCTCATGCACAACAAGTACTTTGCAACACTCACAGCTCATTATTTTGGGCAGCTGAAAATTGATACTCAAAAATATCATCTTACAATCAAATTCATAAATAAAATATTTTAGTCCTCCAAGAAAAAGCAGTGGGCATATAATAAGTAGCCACATGATGCAGAATTACAGACCAAGGAATTCTTGTGATTTCACCATCGAGCACAAGAGAAAGCATTTCTACTGCAGAAGGAGGATGCAATGTGAAGATTGGAAAATGTGTGGAGAAAAGCTCCCATAGATTCCTTACGTCGTTTCCATGCCTATTAAATTTTGAATTATGGCTTCAGGCAAATACATAGTAGTGTCAAGGTTCAGAATTGAGCAAAGATGACATCATAAACATCATGGTGTAGAGAGCTCCAAAGGTATGTCTGCCAACACTATAGCAAATAAACTGGCAAAAACTATCAGATTCAACTGTATCAGAATTCTATGAGCTAAACAAAAGTTTGCAAAAAACATGTAAAGACTAAATCAGGAAAGGGGTACCTGATTCTCAGTAAGAGAGCTTTGTGGTTTTTAAATTTACCTGTGCTTATCCCACCTTCCATGTGGCAATTACAGATCTGAACAGCCCACATTCTGGTATTTTTCAACAGAAGAGGCAGACCAGGTCTTATTCTCAAACAGCTGTGTTTTTTGCTTTGACTTGCCAGGTGGCTCTCTGAAGAACTGGCTCAGAGAGCATTGCCTTTGTTAGATCAACTCAAAACAGGCTATGACAAAATCCCAGGCTCAGTGTATGCAACATTAATATTTCCTGCAGTTTCATTTTCTGAGCTCATAATCTGAGCCATTGGCTCTGAGATTTTCACCCAGTAGAGGCACACACAATGAGTCCAACACACAACAGGATTATTAAAAAAGATTTATGCATCTGGTTGAAAAGAAGAGCTACAAAGAGAGACAGGGAAACACAGAGATATCTTCCATCTGCTGGTTCACTCCCCAAATAGCTGCAATAGCCAGGGCTATGCGAGGCTGAAGCCAGGGACTTGTACCATCTTCCACTGCTTTCCCAGGTGCATTAGCAGGGAGCTGTCTTAGAAGTGGAACAGCCGGGACTTGAACTGGTGTGCATTTGGGATGCTGGTGTTGCAGGCGGTGGCTTTACCTGCTATGCCACAGTGCTAGCCCCACAACAGGGTCAAGAAGGGAAATGATTAATTAGGTTATTACCAAAGTGTGGGAATGTATGCAATGGCTTCATAGGATGGGTTTGCTGTTTAAATCTGTCTTTACCCCACACCAGCTCCTACAAGTTCTAGGCGTAGACACATAGTGCTACCACTATGCATGTCCTGTGATGGCTATGTGAATGCCAGTAATCATATGGTACTCATATGGTATGCCAGATGCCCAGGCAAATAGGATTACTGTGCTATAAGAGGGCCTTGAGCAGAGATGAGGAGGCAGCCTGTGTAGTGAAAAGGTAGCCATACCCAAAGTGAAGTCTGGCCATTGCCCTTAGCTATTGGAAGAGGATTTCTAGTCCCATGAAAATTCATTCCTTAAAGGAGTGACCTTGTTTGCCCTGGAGCCTGGCCCCCAGAAAGTCTGATGATGTGATTTATGAAGAGGGCTGCAGTAACAGTTAGCCTCTAAAAGAGCTGGAGGGACTGGCATTGTTGTGCAGTGGATTAAGCGACCACCCGCAATGCTGTCATCCCATATGAGTACCATTTCAAATCCTGGCTGCTCCCCTTCCTCCCTTCCTCCCTTCCTCCCTTCCTTCCTTCCTTTCTTTCTGGCAGAGTGGATAGTGAGAGACAGAGAGAAAGGTCTTCCTTTTGCCGTTGGTTCACCCTCCAATGGCCACCACGGCTGGCACACTGTGGCCGGTGCACCACGCTGATCTGAACGCACGAGCCAGGTGCTTCTCCTGGTCTCCCATGGGGTATAGGGCCCAAGCACTTGGGCCATCCTCCACTGCCTTCCCGGGCCACAGCAGAGAGCTGGCCTGGAAGAGGGGTAACCAGGAAAGAATCCGGCGCCCCTACCAGGACTAGAACCCGGTGTGCTGGCGCCGCTAGGTGGAGGATTAGCCTAGTGAGCTGCGGCGCTGGCCTGCTCCACTTCCAATCAAGTTCCAATCATGTCGGGCCCCTGCACCTATGTAGGAGACTCAGATGAAGCAACTGGCTCCTGGCTTTGGCCAGACCCAGCCCTGGCCATTTGGGGAGTGAACCAGAGGATGAAAGATTTCTCTGTCCTTTTGCCTTTCAAATAAATAAGTAAATCTTTAAAACAGAAAGGAGCCAGAGACTAAAGATCTATCATGGAAAGTATGTGGTGGAGCTCCAGTTAAAGCTCTGGAAGTCAAGGCTTGGGTTCCCTGGTTGACGTCATCTGTGAGTACTGTCTCACTTCAATGCTGGGAAAGTAACACATGCACGACACCACCAGGAGAGGTCAACTAGAAGCTATCTGGTACTTTTCCTGGACTCTGCCCTGTGTGCTTCTTTCCTTAGATGATATTAATCTGTGTCCTTTACATGCAAAAACGCTTAACAGTGAGTAGAAGAGTTCTTAGTTCTGTGTATTCTTCTACAGTTGGTTTTAAAAAAATCCCTTCAGAGATGATAGACAGTACAACTAGATCAAGTTGTGTATTTGTCTGTTGCCAAGATCTAAAATATTGAGTCAACTATTTAATTTTAAAAATTATATTAAAATAATTTTACATATTTATGGGCTACATTGTGACATTTCCACACATATTTATAAAGTGTATTTATCAAATTTGGGTAATGATATTTTCCCTTCTTTGAGATAACTTTATTATTGGAGGTCAAGAGCTTCTATCTTCTATTTATTCACAAAATATATACTAGGTTATTGTAAACTATGTCACCCAACTATGCTGGGTAACACTAGGAACTTATTTCTTATATCAATTATCCAAACATCCTCTATCTCCACTACCCTCTACCCCTCCCAGCTTCTAATAGTCACCATTCTGTGTTCAGATTGAGAAGCTATTTTTTTCTTCAGTTTCCACATGAGGGAAAACACGCAGTATTGTCTGGCTTACATAATTCAACATGATGTCCTTCAGTTTCATTCATTTTCTGCACACACACACACACACACTTTTTCATTATCCATCCATCTGATGATGGACCCCTTTGTTGATTCCATGCCTTGGTAATAAACATGGTTCAACAGGTGTTTCTTTGATTCAGTGAGTTCATGTCTCTTGGAAGGATACCCAGTAGTGGTATTGCTGGATCATATGGCAGTTCTATTTCTAGTTTTTAAAAGTAATATTCATACTTTTTTCCAAAGTGCCTGCACTAATTTACATTCTCACCAAGAGTGTATAAGTGTTCTGTTTCTCCACATTCTTGCCAGTATTTGTTGCTGTATTTTTGATAACAGCCAATCTAATGGACTGAGGTGGTATTTCATTGTGGTTTTGATTTGCATTTCCCTGATGACTAGGGATAGTAAGCCTTTTTTCATCCATTTGTTGGCCATATGTAATTCTTTTAAGAACTGCCTATTCATGGCCAAGTCATTACTAATCAATAGTAACCTTGAATGTAAACGGCCTCAACTCTCCAATTAAAAAATACAGGGCAGCTGAATGGATTAAAAAATGAGACCCATCTATTTTCTGGCTACAAGAAACACAGCTCACCAATAGACTGAAAATGAAAGGATGGAAAAAAGATATCCCATGCTAATGGAAAGCAGAAATGACCAGGTGTACCTTATCCTAATATCAGACAAAATAGACTTTAACATAAAAACTGCTAAAAGATCAAAGAAGGGCACTTTGTAATGATTAAGGGGTCAATTCAACAGGAAGATGTGACTATAATAAATGTATATGCACCCAATTTCAGGGTGCCTGGCTATTTAAAACAAATGTTAATAGATGTAAAAGAAGACATAGACTCCAATGCAATAGTAATAGGGGACTTTGGCCGGCACGCAGCTCACTAGGCTAATCCTCCACCTGTGGTGCCGGTACTCCAGGTTCTAGTCCCAGTTGGGGTGCTGGTTCTGTCCCAGTTGTTCCTCTTCCAGTCCAGCTCTCTGCTGTGGCCCGGGAAGGCAATGGAGGATGGCCCAAGTGCTTGGGCCCTGCACCCACATGGGAGACCAGGAGGGAGCACCTGGCTCCTGGCTTCGGATTGGCGCAGTGCCGGCCATAGCTGCCATTTGGGGGGTGAACCAATGGAAGGAAGACCTTTCTCTCTCTCTCTCTCTCTCACTGTCTAACTCTGCCTGTCCACAAAAAAAAAAACAGTAATAGGGGACTTCAACACCCCACTTTCATCAGTGGACAGATCAACAGGACAGAAAATCAACAAAGAAACAACGGAGCTAATCTAAGCTATGGACCAATGGACCTAATTGGTATCTATAGGACCTTTCATCTCACAGTTGCAGGATATACATTCTTCTCATCACTGCATGGAACTTTCTCTAGGATAGACCATATGCTAGGTCATAAAGCAAGTCTCATCAAATGCAAAAAAAATTAAAATCATACCATGCATCTTTTCTGACCACAATGTAATGAAGCTGGAAATTAGCAACTCTAGAATCTCAAGAACATATACAAACACATGGACACTGAACAACTTGCTCCTGAATGAACAGTGAGTCATTGAAGAAATCAAAAGAGAGGTATTGGTGCTGTGGCAGCAGGTTAATGCCCAGATCTGAAGCGCCAGCATCCCATATGGATGCTGGTTCTAGTCCTGGCTATTCCTCTTTCTGATCCAGCTCTCTGCTGCTATGGCCTGGGATAGCAGTAGAAGATGCCCCAAGTCCTTGGGCCCCCACACGCATGTGGGAGACCTGGAAGAAGCTCCTGGCTCACGGCTTCAGATTGGTGCAGCTCCGGCTATTGCAGCCAACTGGGGAGTGAACCAGCAGATGGAAGACCTCTCTCTCTGTCTCTACCTCTCTGTGTAACTCTGTCTTTCAAATAAATAAAATAAATCTTTTAAAAAAAGAAATCAAAAGAGAAATCAAAAAATTTCTGGAAATGAATGAATACCACAATACAACATATCAAAACTTATGGGAGGGGCTGGTGTTGTGGTGCAGCAGGTAAAGCCGCTGCCTGTAATGCCAACAACCCATATGGGTGCCGATTCGAGTCCCGGCTGCTCCACTTCTGATCCAGCTCTCTGCTATGGCCTGGGAAAACAATAGAAGATGGCCCAAGTCCTTGGGCCCCTGCACCCATGTGGGAGACCCAGAAGAAACTCCTGGTTTTGGATCAGTACAGCTCCGCTGTTACAGCCATTTGGGGAGTGAACCAGTGGATGGAAGACCTCTCTCTCTCTCTCTCTCTCTCTCTCTCTCTCTCTGCCTCTCCTCTGTGTAACTCTGACTTTCAAATAAATAAGCAAATCTTTTAAAAAAAACTTATGGGATACAGAAAAAGTGTTAAGAAAGAAGTTTATAGCAATTAGCGCCTGCACAAAAACTTGGAAAGGTACCATATAAATTAGCTATCAATGCATCTCAAGCTATATGCCAACAATTGAAAATTCTAGAAGAAATGAATAGATTCCTGGACACATACAACCTACCAAAAGTAAAGCCTAAAGACTTAGAAAACCACATCAATACCCAAAATGGAGATTGAATCAGTAATAAAGACCCTCCTGCGGTGACTGTTCCTTGCCACCGCTGGAAAATTAGGCAGGCTGCCCACAGCTTGCCTTGACCGAGGAGGGGAAGTGCGTCACCAGCCTTCCCCAAACCTGGGGGACAATCAGGCGCGGTGTGGAGCCCAGTCGAAGCAGGGTCTCACTTTATTGTAAAAGGGAGGTGTATATATAGCTGAGGTACAGAGCGGATGGTACAGAGCAGATGAGCGGATTCGGGCAAGGGGTGGGGTGATGTGATGCAAAAGGGTCTTAGCCACTTCTATTATACCACCTTGATGATCCTTAGGCTAAAGCACCCTGGGGCTGGGGTGTTTGCCACTAGGGATTTGAAACTTACAGACAGGTTTTCAAATTCGAGGCAGGCTCAGGAAGTTTCCTCTAGGCCTCTCCGGATTCAGCCTCCCCCACACCCTCCCAAAAACAAAAGCCCAGGAACAGATGGTTTTACTGATGAATTCTACCAGACATTTAAACAAGAACTAATTCCAATTCTTCTCAAGCTATTCAAAACAATTGAAAAGGGATCCTTCCAAACTCTTTTTTATAAAATATTTATTTATTTGAAAGTCAAAGTTACACACAGAGAGAAGGAGAGTCAGAGAAAAAGAGAGATTTTTCATCTGTTGGTTCACTCCCCAGATGGCTGCAACAGCTGGAGCTGGGTGGATCTGAAACCAGGAGCTGCTTCCAGGTATCCCACATGGGTACAGGGGCCCATGGAATTGGGTCACCCTTTACTGCTTTCCCAGACACATAAACAGGGAGGTGGATTGGAAGTGGAACAGCTGGGACTTGAACCAGAGCCCATATGGGATGCTGGCACTGCAGGCAGCAGCTTTACCTGCTAGGCCACAGTGCCAGGCCCCCACAACTCCTTCTATTAAGCAAGAAATGCCTTAATTACATCAGAAAAAGAAACAACAGAGAAAGAGAATTATAGACCAATACCCCTGAAGAACACAGATGCAAGAATCCTAAACAAAATATTGGCTAATATAATCCAACGACACATCAGAAAGATCATTCACCTGGATCAAGTGGGATTTATCCCTGGGATGTAGGGATGGTTCAACATTCACAAATCAATAAATGTGATACATCACATTAAAACTGAAGAATAAAAACTATATGGTTATTTCAGTAGATTCAGAAAAAGCATTTGATAAAATAAACATCCTTTCATGATGAAAACCTTAAGTAAGTTGGGTATAGAAGGAAGATTCCTCAATACAATAAAGTCAATTTATGACAAACTCACAGCCAGCATCTTATTGAACTGGAAAGAGTTGGGGGCATTCCCACTAAGATCCTGAACCAGAAAAGGATACCCACTTTCACCACTGCTATTCAATACAGTCCTGAAAGTTTTAGCCACAGCCATTAGGAAAGAAAAATAAATCAAAGGGATACAAATTGGAAACGAGGAAGTCAAACTATGCCTGTTTGCAGATGACATGATTCTATATACAGGGGAACCAAAAGACTCCACTGAGAGACTATCAGAACTTATAAAATACTTTGGTAAAGTGGCAGGATATAAAAGCAGCACACAAAAATCAATAGCTTTTGTGTACACAGACAATGCCAAGGCTGAGAAATAACTTTTAAGATCAATCCCATTCCCAGTATCCACAAAAAAATTAAATACCTTGGAATCCATTTAATGAAGGAAGTCAAAGAACTCTATGATGAAAATTAGAAAACATTAAAGAAATAGAAGGTACAAAAAAATTTAAAAAATCCAGGTTTGTGGATTAAAAGAATATCATCAAAATGTCCACATTACCAAAAGCAATTTACAGATTCAATGTGATCCCAAACAAAATACCAATGACATTCTTCTCAGATCTAGAAAAACTGCTAAAATTCATACTGAAACACAAGAGACACCGAGTAGCTAAAGCAGTCTTTTACAACAAAAACAAAGCTGGAGGATTTCAAAACATACTACAGGGGGCTGGCACTGTGGCACAGCAGGTTAATGCCTGGCCTGAAGTGCTGGCATCCCATATGGGTACCAGTTCAAGACCCGGCTGCTCCACTTCTGATCCAGCTCTCTGCTATGGCCCAGGAAAGCAGTGGAAGATGACCTAAATGCTTTGGCCCCTGCACCTACAGGGGAGACCGGGAAGAAGCTCCTGGCTCTTGGCTTTGGATTGGTGCAGCTCCGGCCATTGCTGCCAACTGGGGCATGAACCATCAGATTTTCTCTCTCTCTCTCTTTCTCTCTTTCTTTCTGTGTGTGTGTGTGTGTGTGTGTGTGTGTGTAACTCTGACTTTCAAATAAATAAATAAATCTTAAAAAACATATTACAGGACAGTTATAATCAAAACATCCTAGTACTGGCAAAAAAAAAAAGACATGTAGGCCAACAGAACTGAATAGAAACTTCAGAAATTAATCCACACATCTACAACTTGTCTTTGACAAAGGAACTAAAACCAATTCCTGGAGCAAGGGCAGTTTCTTCAATAAATGGTGCTGGGTAAGCTGGATCTCCACATGCAGAAGTATGAAACAAGATCCTGACCTTATATTTTAGACAAAAAAACACACCCAAAATGGATCAAGGACCTAAATCTATAACCTGATACCATCAAATTAGTAGAGGCACTGCAGACAACACAGACAGTGTATGCAAGACATTGGCATAGGCAAATCCTGCTTGGAAAAGATCTCAGAAGCACAGGCCATCAAAACCAAAATAGACAAAAGAAATTACATCAAATTGAGAAGCTCCTGCACTGCAAAAGAAACACTGAGCAATGTAAAGAGGCTACTGAAAGAATGGAAGAAAATATGTGTAAACTTTGAAACCAATAAAGAATTAATATCCAGAATCTATAAGGAGCTCAAGAAACTCAACAACAACAAACAATCCAGTTAAGAAGTGGGCAAAGGACTTGAACAGCCATTTTTTAAAAAAGATTTTATTTATTTATTTGAGAGGTAGTGTTACAGACAGTGAGATGGAGAGACAGAGAGAAAAGTCTTCCATCTGCTGGTTCACTCTCCAAATGGCCACAACGTCTGGAACCGAGCCAATCTGAATCCAGGAGCCAGGATCTTCTTCTGGGTTTCCCACATGGGTGGAGGGGCCCAAGCACTTGGATTATCTTCTACTACTTTCCCAGGGCCATCTTCTACTACTTTTCCCAGCAAAGAGCTGGATTGGAAGTAGGCAGCTGGGACTAGAAGTAGCACCCACATGGGATGCCGACGCTGCAGGTATAATATTAACCCAGGCATTTTTCTTTTCTTTTTAAAGATTTATTTTATTTATTTGAAAGACAGAGTTACACAGAGAGGTAGAGACAGAGAGAGAGGTCTTCCATCCACTGGCTACTCCCCAGATGGCCGCAATGGCCAGAGCTGTGCTGATATGAAGCTAGGAGCCAGGAGATTTTTCTAGGTCTCCCACGCGGGTGCAGGGGCCAAAGAATTTGGGCCGCCTTCTACTGCTTTCCCAGGCCATAGCAGAGAGTTGGATTGGAAGAGGAGCAGCCAGGATTAGAACCAGCGCCCATATGGGATGCCAGAGCTTCAGGCCAGGGCTTTACCCCACTATGCCGCAGCGCCGGCTCCCTCCCAGGCATTTTTTCAAAAGAGGAGATTCAAATGGCCAACAGACACATGAAAAAATGTTCAGGATCACTAGCCATCAGGGAAATGCAAATCAAAACCACAATGAGGTTTCACCTCACCCCAGTGAGAATGGCTCTCGTATAGTAGTCAACAAACAACAAATGCTGGAGAGGATGTGGGGAAAAATGTACTTTAATCCACTGTTAGTGGGAAAGTAAACTGGTGCAGGCATTGTGGAAGACAGATTGGAGATACCTCAGAAATCTGAAAATAGATCTACCATATGACCCAGCAATCCCACTCCTGGGAATTTACACAAACAAAATGAAATCAGCATATCAAAGAGTTATCTGTACCCCCATGTTTATTGCAGCTCAATTCACAATAGCTAAGATACAGAATCAATCCAGATGACCATCTACTGATGACTGGATAAAGAAATTATGGTATATATACACTATGGAATACTGCTCAACAATAATAAAAAATGAAATCCTGTCTTTTGCAACAAAAAGGACAGAACTGGAAACCACTATACTTAGTGAAATAAGCCAGGCCCAAAAAGACAGATACCATGTTTTCCCTGATCTGTGGTAACTAACAGAGTACCTAAAATGTAATGTATTGGAGTAGAATTGACATTTTGAGGTTAGATGATTGTTTACAGCTCGTCTCTATTGTTGAGGAACACTATTTTTTCTTTATACTATTGTTGAACTCTTTACTTAGGGCAGGGTTAATCTTACGATTATAAAGTAAACTGAAAATAGATCTTTGTAAAAATTAGGAGGGAAGAGGAGGAAGGGTGGGAGTGTGGGCACGAGGGATGGTAGGGTGGGAAATATCATTATGTTCCTAAATCTGTAATATGAAATACGTGAAATCTGTATATCTTAATTAAAATTTTAAAAAGATCTGCCTATTAAGGTCCTTTTCCCATTTTTTAAAAGATTTATCTATTTATTTATTTTGAATGTCAGAGTTAGAGAGGAAGACACACACATACACAGACAGACAGACAGAGATTGTCCATCCAATGGTCCACTTCCCAGATGGGCACAACAACTAGCACTGGGCAAGGTCAAAGCCAGGAACCAGGAGCCTCATCTGGATCTCTCATGTGAGTGGCAAGGGCCCAAACACTTGGGCCATCTGCTGCTGCTTGCCCAGGCCATTAGCAAGAAGCTGGATCAGAAGGAGAGAGAGAAAAAAGAAGTAGAGCAGCTGTATACCAATCAGTGCCTCTGGGATCTCTGGGATGCTAGTGTTGCTGGCAGCAGCTTTTCCTGATATGCCACAATACCAGGCCCTTTGTCAGCTTTTCAGTTATGTTGTTTTTGTGCTGTGTTTTTTGAGTTCCTAATATTTCTGGTTACTAACCCTTTGTCAGATAAGTAGCTTGAAAATATTTCCTCCCATTCTGTCAGATATTTCTTCACCTTTAGGTTTCCTTCACTATGCAGTTTATGCATTTTATATAATTCCATTTGTCTAGTTTTGCTCTTGGAGTCTTATCCAAGAAATCATCACCTTTACGAATGTCTTTAAATGTTTCCCCTATGTTTTCTTCTGGAAATTTCATGATTTCATGTCTTACATTTATATCCTTGATTCATCTTGAGTTAACTTTTGTACCTAGTGAAAGGTAGGCATCTAATTTAATTTCTCTAACCCTTTGCCCACTTCTTAATTCCTGTTGTTGAATAGGTATAGATAATTCTGGCAACCATTTAACACTGTTGAATCAAAAGGTAGCACTGGCTTATGTAACAGTTAACAAAATGATAGAATCTGCCAGTTAAACCATTTGACACTGGTGCTTTTCTTTATGAGGGACTTTAATAAAGATATCTCTTTCTTCTATGTAGTGTCTGTTTTAGACATTCTATAATTGCTAGGGTTAATACTGATAAAGTACATTTTCCTAGAATATTTTTATATCAACATTTCCAAGTTTATTTGAGTACAATAATTTCTACTATAAATGGCTGGCCTCATGTTACACTTTTGTGTGTGTGTGTGCGTGTGTGTTTAAATATCTGAGTGATTTTTTTTCCTGGAATTATTTTTTTTTTAATTTTTTTTTATTTAGTAAATATAAATTTCCAAAGTACAGTTTATGGATTACAATGGCTCCCCCCCATAATTTCCCTCCCACTCGCACCCCTCCCATCTCCCACTCCTTCTCCCATTCCATTCACATCAAGATTCATTTTCAATTATCTTTATATACAAAAGATCGATTTAGTATATATTAAGTAAAGATTTCATCAGTTTGCACCCATACAGAAACACAAAGTATAAAATACTGTTTCAGTACTAGTTATAGCATTACTTCACATTGGACAACACATTAAGGACAGATCCCACATGAGAAGTAAGTACACAGTGACTCCTGTTGTTGACTTAACAATTTGACACTCTTGTTTATGGCGTCAGTAATCTCCCTAGGCTCTAGTCATGAGTTGCCAAGGCTATGGAAGCCTTTTGAGTTCGCCGAGTTCGATCTTATTCCAACAGGGTCATAGTCAAACGGAAGTTCTCTCCTCCCTTCAGAGAAAGGTACCTCCTTCTTTGATGGCCCCGTTCTTTCCACTGGGATCTCACTCGCAGAGATCTTTCATTTAGGTCTTCTTTTTTTTTTTCCAGAGTGTCTTGGCTTTCCATGCCTAAAGTACTCTCATGGGCTCTTCGGCCAGATCCAAATGCCTTAAGCGCTGATTCTGAGGCCAGAGTGCTATTTAGGACATCTGCCATTCTATGAATCTGCTGTGTATCCCACTTCCCATGATGGATCGTTCTCTCTCTTTTTGATTCTATCAGTTAGTATTAGCAGACACTAGTCTTGTTTGTGTGATCCCTTTGACTCTTAGACCTATCAGTGTGGAGATACAGGAGACCTCTAATAGCTAAAGCAATCTTGCACAACAAAAACAAAGCTGGAGGCATCACAATACCAGATTTCAGGACATACTACAGGGCAGTTGTTATCAAAACAGCATGATACTGGTACAGAAACAGATGGATAGACCAATGGAACAGAATTGAAACACCAGAAATCAATCCAAACATCTACAGCCAACTTTATATTTGATCAAGGATCTAAAACCAATCCCTGGAGTAAGGACAGTCTATTCAATAAATGGTGCTGGGAAAATTGGATTTCCACGTGCAGAATCATGAAGCAAGACCCCTACCTTTCACCTTACACAAAAATTCACTCAACATGGATTAAAGACTTAAATCTACGACCTGACACCATCAAATTATTAGAGAGCATTGGAGAAACCCTGCAAGATATAGGTACCGGCAAAGACTTCCTAGAAAAGACCCCAGAGGCACAGGCAGTCAAAGCCAAAATTAACTATTGGGATTGCATCAAATTGAGAAGTTTCTGCACTTCAAAAGAAACAGTCAGGAAAGTGAAGAGGCAACCAACAGAATGGGAAAAAATATTTGCAAACTATGCAACAGATAAAGGGTTGACAGCCAGAATCTACAAAGAAATCAAGAAACTCCACACCAGCACCGCGGCTCAATAGGCTAAATCTCCACCTAGCGGTGCCGGCACACCAGGTTCTAGGCCCGGTCAGAGCGCCGGATTCTTTCCCGGTTGCCCCTCTTCCAGGCCAGCTCTCTGCTGTGGCCCGGGAAGGTAGTGGATGATGGCCCAAGTGCTTGGGCCCTGCACCCCATGGGAGGCCAGGAGAAGCACCTCGCTCCTGCCTTTGGATCAGCGCAGTGCGCCGGCCGCAGCGCACCAGCCATGGCGGCCATTGGAGGGTGAACCAATGGCAAAAGGAAGACCTTTCTCTCTCTATCAACTCTGCCTGTCAAAAAAAAAAAAAAAAAAGAAAGAAAGAAAAGAAAAGAAACTCCACAACATCATGTTCCACTTTTTACTCTCATCAGCTATCCTTTTGTACATTTTTGTCTAATTCTGTTTATTTTATGAATACTTAAAAATGATACAAGATACAAAAGTTAAGGATTGCCTTGATTTGGGGTGGAATTGAGCAAGATACACAAAGCTCTTTACAAGTTCTTCATAGACCAAGCCTTAATAGTTCCTGCACCTTCCAACCCTTTTTGCTTTCAGAGATCATGAAAAAGTAAGAGCCTATCCCAAATCACTGACAGTCTCTTTGAAGATACTCACAAGAAACTTGTAATTGGTTTTTATAATTAGCATCTGTGAAAAGTTTGTCAGCAATGTTCTCAGCTCCCCAACCCTGCACTGTCATTGCCACTAAAGGTGAAATGATAATTGCAATTCTGAAGGGAGGGAATTCACAGAAACAAACCTTTATTTAAGCCCTCAATGCCTCCCTCCTACACAATCTAAGCTTCATACTGAGTCCAACATCCTGGCAGAGGAAAGAAGTACAGTAAGTATTTTGAATCTCACTCTGGCAGAGTCAGTAAGGAAAGGAGGTTCAAGAGTTAGAGCTCATGTTGGAAAAAGGGATTCTTCTGGGGGCAGTAACAGATCCAGTGGCGAAGCTAGACAGGGAGGAGGAATCATTACTCAGCTGTAAGAAAGAGGAGGTCCTAGACCCTATGCCAATCATTGATGGTTCATAATATAATTTAATAAAATCTTCACTGAGGATAATTGTTAGTGAATAATGCCAGTGACTCTGAAGGTGCTTAAGGAATGTAGTAATTAAATCAACCTGCTGTTCACATTACCTTATACAAATCATAGATAATTTTCAGTAGTGTTATTATAGGTGTACTTATAACATCTTCATGCTTATATTAAATATTAACAATTAAAATTACCTAATTCTATGTAGAAATGAGTATCTGAATTAGTTTCTAAAATTCAAGAAAAGGTTTTCATGCAAATCTAGGTTTGTGATCTATATAATGGAAACAGTAATTGTGTCTCTATTGAAACATCTGTGATCTGGAAATTATGTTGATTGCTTTCCCTTCTGAAGCTGGGAACACATTTAAGGAAAAGATAACACTATAATTTGCACAATGGTTGTCAAGATCAATTGTATTTTGTGTTATTTCCCCTGGTTTAATAATACTCTAATATCAATCCCAAGCTTACAGTAACACATTTCTTATTATTTCAATTAATACAATGCACAAGATTTCATATTTTCCAGATCCCATTTATGTGTATCTTTTGTATTTTAGTATCTTCCACAAGCCTCATGTCATTATGAAGAATTTCACTTTACCTAGGAAATCAGTAAATATAAACACTGGGCTGAAATTAGTAATAATTTAGTTCCCATTCTATACATATTAGTGTTCTATACATATTCCATTCTAAACATATTAGTGTTCCATGTTTCATAGTTTAGGGACAAAGTAATATCCTGAATAATTTTTAAAAGCTTTATTTATTTGAAAGTCAGGCACACAAAGAGGGGAGGGGGGAGAGGGGAGAGGAGAGAGGAGAGAGAGGAGAGGGGAGAGGGGAGAGGGAAGAAAGGAGAGGGGAGAGGAGAGAGGGGAGAGGGGAGAGGAGAGAGGGGAGAGGGGAGAGGAGAGAGGGGAGAGAGGAGAGGGGGAGAGGGATAGGTCTTCCATCTGCTGGCTCACTCCCCAGTTGGCCAAAATGGCTGGAGCTGAAGCCAGGAGCTTCTTCTGGGTCTCCCTCTCGGGTGCAAGCCCAGGACTTGGGTCAGCTTCCACTGCTTTCCCAGGCCATAGCAGAGAGCTGGACCCGAAGTGAAGCAGCCGGGATTCAACCAGTGCCCATATGGGATGCTGGCACTGTAGGTGGCGGCTATGCCACAGCACTATGCTCAATAATTTTTTGATAGATAACACTACTAATCTGTTACTGGAATGACAGCAAATAAATCTTTCTGCTGTGAAAGTAATATCAAATCAATTTTGCATTCAATAAATCCAATCTGCACACAGTAAAGTTTCCTGTAGTATTAGACTATAGTGTATGGCATCTTATTAGGACCCTTAAAAATATTTAGTTATTTATTTTAAAGTAAGAGCTACAGAAACAGAAGGAAAGATGAGGGAGAGAGAGGTCTTCCATTCACTGGTTCACTCCTCAGATGGCTGCAATGGTCAGCACTGGACCAGGCCAAAATCAGGAGGCAGGAGATTCTTCTGGGTCTCCCATGTAGGTGGCAGGGGCCCATGCATTTGTGTCATTTTCTGCTGCTTTTCTCAGGCTATTAGCAGGGAGCTGGATCAGAAGTGGAACAACTGGGACATGAACCAGTACCCATATGGGATGCCGGTATCATGGGCAGCTGCTTTGCCTACTATACCACAGCCTGGCCCCAAGGAATTTTTGAAGTTTAATTATTATTTAATATTGTCCTAAAGAATGAAACCTTACTCCTAAACAAAAACTTACTTCAACCAAAATTATAATAAAATATCAATAGTCCAAAATAAAATGGCAAGATATAAAAATTAAATACAGGTCTGCGAAAACACAGCTGACATTGTTAGTATAGTACAGTGATTAGGATACTGCCTCTAACTAGCTTGAGAATTTCAACAAATTGCTTATGCTATTTCTATGATTTCATCATCTTGACAATGAAGAATTACCTGTCCACATCATGCAATTATGAAAATCAAGGATAGTACCACATACACAGTATTATAGTGGTGACTCACAAATTGTGAGGGCTATTTAAAGTTTATACATTCAGGGGCAGGTGTTGGGTGCAGCAATTAAGACACTCCTTGGGACACTGCTATCTCATACTGGACTGCCTAGGTTTGAGCCCCAATTCTGCTTTCAATTTCAGAATTCCTATTAATATACATCCTAGGAGGGAGCAGGCGATGGCTCAAGTACTTGCATTCCTGCCATCCACACAGTAGACCCACACTGAGTTCCAGGCTCCTGGTTTTGGTCTGCCCTACCCAGGTTATGGCAGGTATTTGCAGAGATAACAACAGATTGAAGATCCCTTTTTCTTTCTCTCTGCCTTTCAAATGCATGAAAAAAAAGTTAATAAAGATTATGCATTTAACCCAGGTAAGGCTATTAGCAAAATAAAAAAGTAAATATTCCCCAGTAAAAATATAAGAATATGAACCCATCCTGTATCTTCTGGCACTGACAAATAACATCTGGAAACTGGTAGAATGACCTCTAGGAACTTGGCAGTAGAATTATCTACATATCTCAGACTAAGGCAACAATCCTGAGTATTGGCTCTCTACTATTGTTTCTTCCTTTACTGCACTGGATGCAGATTGAGTTCCATATATTTGATTTTCAACCACTTAATTCTAGCTATTTCTCAGTCATTTTCTTTAAAGATATCCACAAGATCATGGCAACTTTTAAACTGAAACATTTCTTCAAATATTTTGAATGCAATTTTTTTTTCTATTCTCAGAGTCCAAGGATGTGTCAATTTGCACCACCTTCCTCTTAAGTTTATCTCCAGATGTCTCAATAAGCTCCAAGAACCCTAGGTGGGGAGAATTTAAAGCTTCCACATATATTGGATTTTCCACTCTCCTTTGCTAGATTCTGTATATGCTGATAAATATCATTGTTTGTATGCATATGGTTTGCAAATAGAGCAGCAAAGAATTCCAAGGGAAAAAAATTGTATACTGCTCTCTGAACTTCATGACAAAAATCGCAACTATGATATGCAGCACTGTTATTATTCTCTATCATTTCACGTTTGTGTTCATGATCGGGGCCTGAGGTAGACACAAAGCAGCAGGTCAAACACGTTCAAGAAATAACATTCATTCCAGTTTCTTCTAAATTTTTTTGGGGGGAGTGATAGGTAGCTTTTTTAAATTAAATACAGATGTTGTAGATGCACAGTTCAGTGGAATCACACCGATGGAACACAAATCTTCATGCAACACATAGATCAAGAGGAAACTTATCCTCAGATCCCCAGAATCTCTCTTCTGTCCCCTGTAAGGCACTGTTGGATATATTTGTAACAGTGGAACTGCTGGGATGTATATTTACATCTTTTCTAATATTAGGGGGTCAGATCACTATTGTGTATTGTACTTTCTACCAATGGAATCATACAGCAAGAACTTTTATATTTGGCTTTTTCTTAGCACTACTGTATAGGATTCCACTGTGTAAATATCAAACAATCAAATGTTAATTGGTATGTGAAGGTTTTTTGGTTTGGGGCTATTGTGCTTAGCACTGGAGTAGCATCCCTTAATTTGTCCCTTTCTTTCTGTAACCTGGCTAACAATCAGAGTACTTTGATTGCCTCGTGACCTATTCAGCTACCTGTTTTTCCCAGCAGGTTTGAGCCCACACAAGGGCCTTGACTACTCTCAGGCAATGATAAAGGTGTTTAGGTAGTTGTAAGAAGCTATCTCTGGCCCTGAACCAAAATTCCTTAACCCTCATATAAACTGCACACCCAGACACCCTCACTGTGGATACTTACGCATCCCAAGGATAAACTACAGTATTTGAGAAGGAATTTCCCTAATAAATGCATTGGATGACCACAGTGTGTTTAGTGCATCTTTCCTTGGAATCCTAACCAAGTCTTATCTCAGCTTGGTTTGGGCATTCCCTTGAGGGAACTCAGCTCCTGTTGCTTTCGGGATGACTCCAGCCATGGTTACAGCAGGCTGGAATAGCAGGTAAATAAATTCTGAAAGTTGACTTTTGTTAATATATCTTAAAATGTTCTTTGTAATGTAGAAATGAAATGGAATTACTGGGTAATAGATTTATAGCTTTTCCACTTAAGTAGACACGACCAAACTATTTTCAAAATGCACCAATTTTAACATACATTAGCAGTGTATGAAATTTCTGGATTACTCACATCCTCACCGCATATCATGCTTAGTATTTCCTGCCATTTTTATTTTAGATTTCTAGCTGGTGTATGATGATACTAAGTAGTGGTTTTATTTGAATTTTTGTGATTACCAAGGATATCAAAAATTTCCTCACATTTATCATTCATTAAATAATATCTTGAGACTTCTGTTGGAATATTTTCTCTATATTTTATTCTACTGTGTGATCTGTACAACTTCATCACACTGGATCTCCCCATGTGTGTGTATGCAAGTGTGTTGACACCGTCAGCCCTCAATTTATTACTGCCTGATTTGTCATTAAATTCATATGATTAGTGTTTCTATGCTGTTTAAGAAATATTTTTTTTTATTTTCTAAGAACACAGAATTATTCTTGTTGCTATCTAAAATATTACTCATGTTTAAAATTTAGATCAGAAGTCCACGCAGAATTGATTTGCTTTACGGAGTAGGTAGTAAATGAAGTGGTCTCATTTTTCCCCCTGTTATGGTTTGGCTGTGCTTTCAGTGTATCTTCAAAGGATCAGGTGCTGCAAGATGAGTCTTCAGTGTGATGTTGGAAGGTGGTGGAACCTTTTAGAGGTGGAGACTATTGGAACATGATTAGGTTATTGAGGGTGCTGCCCTCAGAAGGGGTTAATAAAGTTCTTACAGCTCCAACTACATTAGTTCCTGACAGTGGGTTGTTATAAAACGAGCAACCTTGGCCCTCGAATCTCTCTTCCTTCTTGCCTTACGATGTGATCATTCCCTCTTACAGATGCTCCCATCATGATGCCATCTACTATGTTGTGATGTAGTCAGAAGGCCCTCACCAGAGCTAAGCAGATGCCAGAATCATGCTCTTACACTTGCAAAACTGAACTAAATAAGCCACTTTTTGATGCTACAGCAGCAAAGCAGATTAAGGCACTGTAAGACTAGAAAATATCAATTTATCCTGAAAATGTCATACTTTTTTCCCATTTGCTCTCACTTTTCATTGTTTCTCACCAGATGACACCCAACTCATCCCAAGAGCTTGACTTTTCCATGAAACACATCAGTAATTGACTTCATCTTTACATGCATCTTGATGTCTTTGGAAATCTCACAGGAGCAAACAGTGACAGTATCTTTTGATAACAAAAACCTTTAATGAGCCTTTTTACATAGAGGAATGATTATTGCCACAGTTTAAGAAAAATGTGCTGAATGAAACAATGGCCTCCAGGACTTTGGCAGCAGGAATAATTTTCTTGTCACAGACTGTAGTTGGAATCCTGGGCAATTTCTCTCTTCTTTATCACTATCTTTTTCTTTACTACACTGACCGCAAGTTGAAGCTCATAGATTTGATTCTTATGCACCTAATTATAGCTAACTCCTTGGTCATTGTCTCTAAAGGAATTCCCCAGACAATGACAGTTTTTGGGTTGAAACATTTATTCAATGATTTTGGATGCAAACTTCTTTTGTACGTTCAGAGAGTAGGCAGAAGTGTGTCCATTAATACCACCTGCCTCTTGAGTGTCTTCCAGGTTATCATGATCACTCCCATGAACTCTAGTTGGAAGTACCTTAAAGTAAAAGCCCCAGAGTACACTGGCTACTCTATTTCTTTCTGCTGGTTCATGCACATGGTGGTAAATTTCATTTTTCCTATGTATGTACTGGTCAAATGGAATAGCAAAAATACCACAAATAAAAGAGATTTTGGGTACTGTTCCTCTGCGGGTAATGACAAAATCACAGACACACTATATACAGTATTGCTAGTATTCCCTGAAGTTTTATTTTCTGTGCTTATAATCTGGTCCAGTGTCTCCATGATTATCATTCTATACAAGCATAAGCAACAGGTCCAACACATTCATAGCATTAATGTTATGTCCAGACCTTCCCCTGAGTCTAGGGCCACCAAGAGCATCCTTGTCCTGCTGAGCACCTTTGTGTCTTTTTACACAATCTCCTCCATCTTCAATGCTTGTATCGCCCTTCTCTATAATCCCAATTGGTGGCTGGTAGATGCTACTGCCTTCATTTCTGTGTGTTTTCCAACTCTAAGCCCCTTTCTTCTCATGAGCCGTGACTCCCCTGCATTCAGATTTTTTTCACTGGGTAAGGAGTGCAAATCTTCTAATATTATCATAAATATGTAAACTGCATGGTTTTGTACAATGTTCAGTTGTTTAGTCACTCATCATCCTCAGAACATCAATACAAAAATTACAGTCACTTGTCTTTCTAAGGCAAACCTTAATGGCTATTGGAATTTCTGCAGTTGGCTGAACGTGAGACCTACAGGAGCACAGAGGATGTGAATAAAGGTTATGCTCATCCCACTACATAGCGTTGTGGTGGAATGAGAAGGCCATGCCAAGGTGGCCACTGGTAAGCGAGCATCAGTTATTCAGGAATAGCTTTGAAACCCACCTGGCAATGGAGCCTGCCTGGCAACAGGCTGTGATTGGATGGCTTTGGAAACTGCCTGGCAACAGGCTGTGACTGGATGGCTTTGGAAACCTCCTGGCAACAGGCTGTGATTGGTTGGGGCATAGACCACCCCTTGACCAGATTGGCTGCTCTTGGCTATATAAGATGTGGTTCCAACTGTAATAAACGAGTCTGTGGGCTGCTCGCCTCAAGCCTGCTTTCACCCAACTCCCAGGGTCTGTGTGGTGACTCCCCGCCTCTTGCCCCCACCACACTGCTCCTCTCAGAAACGAATCCACTGCAACATTGTTGAGAAATCAACTGCAACATCGTGTTCCTATGGATAGTAATATTTAAAAAAAAATTTTTTTTTGACAGGCAGAGTTAGACAGTGAGAGAGAGTGAGAGAGTCAGAGAGAAAGCTCTTCCTTTTTCCGTTGCTTCACCCCCCAAGTGGCTGCTATGGCAGGCGCACTGCGCCGATCCGAAGCCAGGAGCCAGGTACCAGGTGCTTCCTCCTGGTCTAATCTTAAACATTGCTTGAGGCAAACTGAATGGATTAGGCCTGAGGCCTTCAAAGTCAGTCTGATCTAGTAGTATACTATGGGGAAATCTGCCAGAAGCAAATTCAGTGAATAAATGAATGGATAGTGTTGGAAGACAATTCTCCAAGGGTTTCTCATACATGTTTGTGTTAGGAAAAGCTTTTGTTTTGGACTGTGTCTTTTGGTGGATATTTGGGCAAACAAGAACCTTGGAAGATAGGGAGAGTGTCACCCTGTCCAACAGTCAAGAGGCATGCTTCCTATATAAGGAAATAAAGATTTATCTCTGGGGCAATAGGTGGCTGATTTGCTAGCAGTTCCCTTTAAAAGACTGAGTTAGGCCAGCGCTGCGGCTCACTAGGCTAATCCTCCGCCTGTGGCACCAGCACCCCAGGGTTCTAGTCCCAGTTGGGGCGCCAGATTCTGTCCCGGTTACTCCTCTTCCAGTCCAGCTCTCTGCTGTGGCCTGGGAAGGCAGTGGAGGATGGCCCAAAGTCCTTGGGCCCTGCACCCACATTGAAGACCAAGAGGAGACAACTGGCTCCTGGCTTTGGATCAGTGCAGCATGCCAGCCATAGCGGCCATTTGAGGGGTGAACCAACTGAAAAAGGAAGATCTTTCTCTCTGTCTCTCACTCTCTAATTCTGCCTGTCAAAAAAAAAAGTTAAAAAAAGACTGAGTTAACCTATGCTCAAAGATACTCAGGTGCTCTGCTATTCAATAAATGGTGCTGGGAAAACTGGATTTCCACGTGCAGAAGCATGAAGCAAGACCCCTACCTTACACCTTACACAAAAATCCACTCAACGTGGATTAAAGACCTAAATCTACGTCCTGACACCATTAAGTTATTAGAGAACATTGGAGAAACCCTTCAAGATATTGGCACAGGCAAAGAATTTCTGGAAAAGACCCGGGAGGCACAGACAGTCAAAGCCAAAATCAACTATTGGGATTGCATCAAGTTGAGAAGTTTCTGTACTGCAAAAGAAACAGTCAGGAGAGTGAAGAGACAACCGACAGAATGGGAAAAAATATTTGCAAACTATGCAACAGATAAAGGGTTAATAACCAAAATCTACAAAGAGATCAAGAAACTCCACAAAAACAAAACCAACAACCCACTTAAGAGATGGGCCAAGGACTTCAATAGACATTTTTCAAAAGAGGAAATCCAAATGGCCAACAGGCACATGAAAAAATGTTCAAGGTCACTAGCAATCAGGGAAATGCAAATCAAAAGCACAATGAGGTTTCACCTCACCCCGGGTAGAATGGCTCACATGCAGAAATCTACCAACAACAGATGCTGGCGAGGATGTGGGGAAAAAGGGACACTAACCCACTGTTGGTGGGAATGCAAACTGGTCAAGCCACTATGGAAATCGGTCTGGAGATTCCTCAGAAACCTGAATATAACCCTACCATTCGACCCAGCCATCCCACTCCTTGGAATTTACCCAAAGGAGTTTAAATTGATAAACAAAAAAGCGGTCTGCACCCTAATGTTTATTGCAGCACAATTCACAATAGCCAAGACCTGGAACCAACCTAAATGCCCATCAACGGTAGACTGGATAAAGAAATTATGGGATATGTATTCTTTAGAGTACTATACCGCAGTAAGAAACAACGAAATCCAGTCATTTGCAACAAAATGGAGGAATCTGGAACACATCATGCTGAGTGAAGTAAGCCAGTCCCAAAGGGACAAATACCATATGTTCTCCCTGATCGGTGACGACTGACTGAACACCAAGAGGGAAACCTGTTGGAGTGAGGTGGACACTATGGGAAATGGTGGCTTGATCAGCATAGCCCTGACTGCTAATGGACAACTTAATACATTATCCCTCATAGTATTTTTTTTTTTGTCTGTTCTACTTAATATGACTGGTTTAATTCTGTAATTATCACACAGTTATTCTTAAGTGTTGAAAATTAACTGAAATGTGATCCCTGTTAAACATAAGAGTGGGAATAAGAGAGGGAAGAGATGTATAATTTGGGGCATGCTCGGGCTGACTTGCCCCAATTGGTAGAGTTGGAAACACACCAGGGGATTCCAATTCAATCCCATCAAGGTGGCATGTGCCAATGCCATCTCACTACTCCAAGTGATCAATTTCAGTTCACAATTGATCATAATGAAAGGACTAAGAGTCAAAGGGAGCACATAAACAAGTCTAGTATCTGCTAACACCAACCGATAGAATAAATAAAGGGGAGAGTGATCCAACATGGGAAGTGAGATACTCAGCAGACTCATAGAATGGCGGATGTCCTAAATAGCACTCTGGCCTCAGAATCAGCCCTAAAGGCACTCGGAGCTGGCTGAAAAGCCCATGAGAGTATTTCAGGCATGGAAAGCCAAGACACTCTGGCAAAAAGATCTCTGTGAGTGAGATCCCAGTGGAAAGAACAGGTCTTCAAAGAGGGAGGTGCCTTTCTCTGAAGGGAGG
This sequence comes from Oryctolagus cuniculus, assembly GCF_964237555.1. NCBI lineage: Eukaryota > Metazoa > Chordata > Mammalia > Lagomorpha > Leporidae > Oryctolagus > Oryctolagus cuniculus. The sequence continues at coordinate 6,371,160 of NC_091449.1, read as the reverse complement.
AGAGAACCTCCACTTTGACTATGACCTTGTCTAAACAAGATAAGAGTCGGAGAACTCAAGGGGCTTCCATAGCCTTGGAAACTCATAACTGGTGAATAGGGAGATTACTGATGCCATAAACAGGAGTGTCAATTGGTAAAGTCAACAACAGGAGTCACTGTGCACTTACTCCTCATGTAGGATCTCTGTCCTTAACGTGCTGTACACTGAGGCTTAATGCTATAACGAGTACTCAAACAGTATATTTCACTTTGTGTTTCTATGGGGGTGCAAACGACTGAAATCTTTACTTAATGTACACTAAACTGATCTTCTGTAAAAAAAAAAAAAAAAAAAAAAAAAAAAAAGAAAGAAAGAAATTATCAGTTCCCAACTTGACTCTCACTGGGATTAAACATGACAATAGGTCAGATCTGATTTCATCATCATTTAAAAAAAAATCATCTATTATTTTTCACTTTATGTTTCTGTGTGGGAGCAAACTGTTGAAATCCTTACTTAAGGTATACTAAGCTGATCTTCTGTATATTAAGATAATCGAAAATGAATCTTGATGTGAATGGAAGGGGAGAGGGAGTGGGAAAGGGGAGGGTTGTGGGTGGGAGGGACGGTATGGGGGGGGAAGCCATTGTAACACATGAGTCGTACTTTGGAAATTTATATTCATTAAATAAAAGATAAAAAAAAAAAGACTGAGTTAACCTATGCTCAAAGATACTCAGGTGCTCTGCTTGGGTAGCCTTTCACTCTAATTGGAATGGGTGGAGGGCAAAGGAAACTAACAATCAGAAAGTTCATACTGTCTGCTATGCCGTGAGTAACAGATTTCTTTGTTTTTAACATAAACTATTGTGTATTCTGACAGAATCTATAAAAATATATAAAATATAAAAATCTGACAGATCTATAGAAAAAGAGTTGCAGGCTTATCTCAGACTTTCACAGTTTCTAAAAATAAACCACTAAGTGTGATTCAAAACTAGATGGATAGATAGAAAGATAACTACATTCTTTAAAAGTTGAGTTTACTGAGGGTAGGCATTTTGACACAGCCAATAGGGATACCCACATCCCCTATCAGAATTCTTGGATTCAAGTCTCCACTCTGATCCCAATTTAAGATTCCTGCTGCAGATGATGGCTCCAAGTAGTTGGGTCCATGCCATCCCTGTGGGAGATCCAGATGGAGTTCCTGACTGCTGGCTTCAACCTAGTTCAACCCATGTTGTCATAGATATTTGGGGAATGAACCAGTAGATGCAAGGGCTCTGTGTTTGTCTGTCTCCATTTCTCTGTGTCTTTCAAACGTAATAAATTAATATTTTAGAGTTGGATTTACTATTCTCCAAATCATAAGTTTCAGGATAGGCCAGCGCCGTGGCTCAATAGGCTAATCCTCCACCTAACGGCGCCGGCACACCAGGTTCTAGTCCCGGTCAGGGCGCTGGATTCTTTCCCGGTTGCCCCTCTGCCAGGCCAGCTCTCTGCTGTGGCCCGGGAAGGCAGTGGAGGATGGCCCAAGTGCTTGGGCCCTGCACCCCATGGGAGAACAGGAGAAGCACCTGGCTCCTGCCTTCGGATGAGCGCGGTGCGCCGGCCGCAGCATGCCAGCCGTGGCGGCCATTGGAGGGTGAACCAACGGCAAAAGGAAGACCTTTGTCTCTCTCACTATCCACTCTGCCTGTCCAAAAAAAAAAAAAAAGAAAGAAAAAAAAGAAAAAAAAAGTTTCAGGAGAAGGATATATTTTTGGGAAAAACAATTTGTCAAAAATAGGATGCATGTAAGTTTTTGGGAAAGGTAGGGACACGAGAGAGATAAGAGCAAGAATAATAGGTAGTGTATAACATAGGTAGAGAAGGAAGATACAGGGGCTGGCACTGTGACATAATAGGCTAAGCTTCTGCCTGCAGTGCCCACATCCCATATGGGGAGCTGGAGTCCTTGGCTGCTCCTCTTCCCATCCAGCTCTCTGCTATGGCCTGGGAAAGCAGTAGAAGAAGACCCAAGTGCTTGCACCCCTACATCCATGAGGAAGACCCACAAGAAGCTCCTGGCTCCGGATCTGCCCAGCTCTGGCTGTTGAGGACTGAACCAGCAGATGGAAGACCCTTCTGTCTCTCCCTCTCTCTGTAACTCTGCCTCTCAAATAAATAAATAAAATCAGAGGGGGAGAAGGGAGGGAGAGAGCGAGGGAGGGAGGGAGGGAGGGGGAGGGAGAAGAGGAAGATACAGATGCACGATGGGAAGAGTACCATAGGGGAATTTAAAGAAAAAACAATTATAAGAGGATATTAAAGTATTTTTGGTAGAGTTAGGGATGGTAGTCATCTTCACAAATCTTCAAAACAGCCAACAGGTCCCTAATGTTTTCCTGTGCAATAAATTCTTTTGGGAATATTTGAGGCACTTGAATTTTAAACTTGTGTTTGTATAAGAGAAAAATCTAATTTTATGGAGAAATTTGAGTTGAGTGCAGAGGGGATTCTGATGTTGTAAACCCCCTACATACTAGCGTAAATTCCCAGAAAAGTTCAGCATTTTAAGACTTTAGAAGTGGTATAGTAAGATTAAGATCTTCAACAGGTGAAATCAGACAGTAAGATGGATTAAATATGAAATAAATAGTTTTCTGAAGATATCTTTTTAAGAAAAGTTTGACAGGCACAATGATGAGGATGGAAGAGAGACACAGCAAGAAAGAGAGATATCTTCTATCTACTGGTACCCTCATCAAATGCCTGCAACAGCTGGGATTGTTCCAGGCTGGAGCCAGGAACCCAGAACCCCATCCAGGTCTCCCAGGTAGGTGAAAGAGGGCCAAGTACTTGGGCCACTTTCTACTGCTTTTCCAGACACACTAGCATGTAGCTGGACCAGAAGCAGATCAGCCGGAACTTGAACCAGTACTCCAATATGGGATGCTTGTATTGCAAGAGGTGGCTGAACTACTACACCACAACAATGGCCCCAGAAGACTGTCTTTTACATGACAAGAAAAGAGAATGAATTGAAGGGAGGGCCAGAGAGAGTAGAAAGATTGAATTGGCCCTGCAGAGTTGAAATCTGCTAGCTTGGACAGTAGAAGGAGTATAACAAAAATTTTCATGCTGTTTTGACCTTGTTTTGATGCTCTGGCTAAAGGCCAGTCAGTTCTCCTTCTGGAGCAGACAATTAAGACCACACATCCAACCACAAGAGCTTCTTGTGGAATTTTAACTTGCCCTAATTCTATCCCTACTTCCTCAGCTCAAATGAAGCCTCGAAAAGTAACCACTTTGCAAACAGAGCAGCCATGAAAATCAGCATCCTAGTAGCCATTAAGAGGGAGTGAGAGCTGAACACCCTAAATGCCTCCCTCCCCAGAGAATATTCACTATTGAACCTGTCTGGTAACTCATTGAAAACTCAGTTCTCATAGATTTTCTCTATTTGACCCGACTCAGAACTTGATGTGTGTGAATAAATCTGACCCACAGTGCATTTGCCAAAAAACTATGGGGAGCAATTCTTTAACACTGGAGTGTTTAGGTGAGTGACAATGTATTGCTGTGTGACAGAAGATTGAGAAGAGGGCACAAGAAAGGAGTTAGTGTAAGATCTTGGAGCACGTGGCCGGCACTGTGGTGTAAGGAATACAGCTGCCAACTGCAGTGCCGGCATCCCATATGGGTGCCAGTGTGAGAACATCTGCTCCACTTCCAATCCAGCTCTCTGTTGTGGCCTGGGAAAGCAGTGGAAGATGACCCAAGTCCTTGGGCCCCTGCACCCATGTGGGAGACCTGGAAGAAGCTCCTGGCTCATGGCTTTGATTTGGTGCAGCTCTGGCCATTGCAGTCAATTGGGGAGTGAACCAGCAGATGGAAGATCTCTCTAACTCTGAGTTTCAAATAAATAAATAAATAAATAAATAAATCTTTAAAAAAAATAAGATCTTGGTGCAGAGAACCTACGGAGTAGGATATAGAAAGTACAGGGGGAGAGAAGGCAGAAAGAGAAAAGAAAAAGGGATGTTAAATATTGCTTGGGAGTTAAGTGCAACACCGATTACAAGGAGGCAAAATATGTAAAGAAGTTACAGGTATAGAGCTACTAAGATCTGGGTGGAGGGTGGGGGCTGGCATCATGGCGCAGTAGGTTAATCCTCCGCCTATGGCAGTGGCATCCCATATGGGCTCTGGTTCTAGTCTTGGCTGCTCCTCTTCCAATCCAGCTCTCTGTTATGGCCTGGGAAAGCAGTGGAAGATGGCCCAAGTCCTTGGGCCCCTGCATTCATGTGGGAGACTGGGAAGAAGTACCTGGCTTCTGGCTTTGGTTCAGTGTAGCTCCAGCTGTTGTGGCCATCTGGGGAGTGAACCAACGGAAGGAAGACCTTTCTCTCTCTCCCTCTCACTATCTGTAACTCTACATCTCAAATAAATAAATAAAAAATCTTAAAAAAAAAAAAAAGATCTGGGTGGGAAGGAATATAAGCTGTCGTGGGAACAAAGGGGATAATGGCAATGCACAGTTATTGAACAAAAGTAGAGCAGACATGAGATTAAAACATATGATGTGTGGGGAGGGGGAGACAGAACAGCCAGATCTTGGACAACTGTACTGTACTAAGGCAGACATAAAGTGTAGGTAAAGAAGGTAGAACCTAGGGGAGATAATAGGCATGGGGAGAGTGGGGAACAGGCACAAGACAATGCAGGGAACTGGGCAGGGATTTTAGGGTGATGGGTAACAGGTAAGAACATGTGTTAGATTCAAGGGGGAAGTGAAAGATGCCTGAAAGCTGAAGGCTATGATTTGAGAATACTTGGGCATGGGTTGAGGCTTTGGAATTTGGAGTAGACACAGGGCAAGAGGCAGGAGCAAATGATTGACAGAGCTGGCAAGAGTAACTGAGGTGATGAGGGTCAGACTGAGGTCCCTGGAATAAGGGTCACAGAGGGATGCACATCAAAAAGGTCACAGGATGAAAGTGGGCATGGTATACAATATAGCAGAGGAGCTGGGTGGGAACGAGGGATAACGGCGATTTACTGGATTTCTAAGTCACTGGGTGGAGGGGATGCAGGATGTTGCAAGATGCTCTCACAATAGTGACCCTCACCACCTTTTTCTGACTCCTGGGCCTTACCCCCTGCACACACTCCTCTGCCACTCCCCTCAGCCCAGCCGGCTGCACTAACTCAGGGGTGGCTCCGACTCCACGCCCAGTCTGCGACAAGGTACAGAGGCAGCAACAGCTGCCAACTGGCCACTGGCTTCTTTCCAGGTACCCAGATTTCCCAGTTGGGGTCCTTTGTGATGCAAACGGCCACACTAGTTGCTAGACCTGGCCACTTTACAAAACACCAGACAGCGGTCAAATCCCCCTCTCCTGGTCTGCCGTCTGCAGAAGCCACCAGGCCCTTGAGGGCCCGTTAGCGGTCCTGAGCTGTCCCAGGACTGGGACCCCCGGGTACTCAGCTGTTTTTGGAATGGTTGAATACACCCGCTCAGTCTTCACCAACCGCTCAAAGAAACCCCCATAGCCACTAACTCCCCCCAAACGTCTCAAGCACTGATGACCAGAAGCCCCACTCACTCACTTTTGTCCTCCATTCAAAAAAGTCACTTCAGACGCGGGCTTTTGGTGCAGCGAGTGGGGACGCCTCAATGGGAAGCCGGCTGGCGTCCCGGCTGCTTCTCTTCCCATTCAGCGCCCTGCTGATGCAGCTGGGAGGCAGCAGATGGTGGCCCAGGTGCTTGGGCCCCTGCCAGCCCGTGGGAGACCCGGATGGAGCAGCTCCCTTTCCCGCTTCCTCTCCCCCTCCCCCATCCCCTCTTTCTCTGTCACTTTGCCTTTCAAATGAATCATTTCGAAGAGTCACCAGATAGCACAGATCCCCGAGATACAGGGGTTACAGAAAAACAAGGACCCTCACAGACCATCACCCGCTATTTGGAGCCCCTAAGCTGAAACTGACTCCACCACGCATCACACCCTTGTCAGCGCCCCCGGCCCTCAGGCTCCGCTGAGGCGCGGACTCAACAGTGGCTATGGGAGCCCCGCATTATGCCGTCATCGCCTCTGTGAGGTAATGTGGGCGGATCCTTTTTACTGGGTTTCACGGGGAGCGCCATCATTAAAGACGGAGTGCAGAGGAAATTACCTTGTTCCCAGGCCAACGTATGCGTCTCTCTCTCGTGGGCAGAAGCGATTCTAACTCGCTGCCGACCTACCCCCGACTGAGGAAACCGCCATCTTGACAGCTCCTGCTATGGGCACTGCGCATGCTCTGTCGGGGTTCCGCAGGCTCCTCCGGCAGTGGGCGTGGCCCGGGCCTTCTTGTCACTTGGCCGGAAGCTCTGTGGCGCTCAAGTAAGTCATGGCGGAGGGGTTGGGGCTGTTCAGTAAAGAACTTGTACCTGGGAGAGGCTGTAAGTGGAGCAGGCAAGTGTCACTAATACCTACAAGTTTAATGACTGTAGAATAAAACGGGAAATAAGCTAAGATAAAACTAAATTTTAAAGATTATTTGAAAGGCAGAGTTACACAGAGAAAGAGAGTCAGAAAGAGAGAGATCTTCCATCCACCGGTTCACTCCCCAACTGGCCGCAACGATGGAAGCCAGGAGCCTGGAGCTTCTTCCAGGTCTCCCATGCGGGTGCAGGGGCCCAAGGACTTGGGCCATCTTCCACTGCTTTCACAGCAGAGACCTGGGTTGGAAGAGGAGCAGCGAGGACTCGAACCAGCATCTATATGGGATGGCTGGCACTGCAGGTGGTGACTTTACCTGCTATGCCACAGGGCTGGCCCCAATCTTAAAATTTTAATGCCTTTATTGTGAGACCTAATATGTGACCTATGTGGGAGAATGTTTTGTATTAATTTGAGAATGTAAATTCTGCTGTTGTGTGGAAAGTTCTAAATTTCTGATAGATCCATTTGGTAAGTAGTGGTGTTTTATTTGCTGTTTCACATTGATCTCCTGTCCAAATGATCTATTCATTATGAAGTAACACCTTGACAGTAGGGACTCCATTTTGGAGCACTTGAGACTCCATTTCTGGGAAGGTGCCCCCCCACACACACACCATGACACTCTGGCCTGAAACTATGATCTAAAACAGTCAGACAATAGCAGTCCACTACATCACACTTGGCAGAGCATAGAAACCCCCCAGCATGATCGCTCAAGCTTGAAAGTGGATAGGCTACACCTGGGTTAATGATAAAAATGTAATTTATCTATGTCTTACATATGATTAAAACCAATACCTTGATTAATGTCAAGATTATAATTGGAATTGTTAAGATTGTAACTGGTATTGTCAAGATTATAATTGATGCTAGTTTTGCATAGGTTTTAGGTCAGCTTGACCCCAGTAACCATGTATTCCCCCGTTCCTAGCAACCATGAATTCCCCTCCTGATTTTGTGGTTTTTGCCTTTATAAACTCTGTTGCTTTGGGCTTCAGGGTCAAGAGTTCTTTAGGGCATGAGCCCACTCTCCACCATCGGCAATAAAGGACCATCAAATTTTATCAATGTGTGGAGCTCCTTTGTTTGCACTCACTCAGGTACAACAATTATAGAAA